>NC_030679.2:147136242-147258768 GCF_000004195.4 Xenopus tropicalis
AGTGGCTCAGGGGCAACATGTTACTCCCCAACCCCTTGGATGTTGCTCTCAGTGCCCCCAAACCAGGGAGTTATTTTTGAATTCCTGACTTGGGGGCAAGTTTTGGTTGAATAAAAACAAGATTTCCTACCAAATAAAGCCCCTGTAAGCTGATAGGGTGCATAGAGGCCCCTAATAGCCAATCACAGCCCTTATTTGGGTCCTTCATGAATCTTTATGGTGCTTGTGTTGCTCCCCAAGTCTTTTTATATTTGACTGTGGCTCCTGAGTAAGAAAGGTTGGGGGTCCCTGCTGTAGAGCTTACGATATAAGAAGGCGGGTAACTAACAGGCACTAACATAGGGGAGGTAAGTGCAGAGAATGAGGCACTGATACATAACAGATAAAGGGCACCCCCAAAATTGATTTACGTTGGATTAAAGGGGTGGTTATCTTTTAATATGTAACAGAATGGCCTATTCCTAGCAACTTTGCAATTGGTCTTCATTATTTTTTGTTTTTGAATTATTTGCCTTTCTCTTCTGCCTCTTTCCAGCTTTCAAATTGGGGGTCACTGACCCCGGCAACCAAACCCTATTGCTCTGTGAGGCTCCAGTTTTATTGTTATTGTTACTTTTTATTCCTTATCTTTCTATTCAGCCCCTCCCCTATCCATATTCCCGTCTCTCGTTTAAACCACTGCCTGGTTGCTAGGGTAAATAAGCCCCTAGCAACCAGATAGCTGCTAAAATACCAAATGGAGAGCTGCTGAACAAACGCTTAAATAACTGAAAAACCATCAAAAAGTTGATTCAAGGTCCTCTTTGTCCTTCACTATCTTTATGATTTATGTTTACAGGATGTAATAGGCAGAAGATCAAGTTCTAAAGGAGAAGGAAAGGCATTTTGGCATTTTTCTGCCAATAGTTTTGCCACATTAGTGCCCCCTACAATGCTATATTTATTCTGCAGAAAGCATTACCATACCTGAGTAACAGCTTTAGAAGCTTTCTCTGTTTGTTTACGATAGCAGCCGCCATTTTAAGAAAACTGTTCTGACAAAAATGGTTTATTTATTTAGAAACACTAGGGGGCTCATTTTACTAACCTGCTTCTTCTTCATGATCTTCAGGATCTTCTTCTCCCCGCGCTCCTTGGCAGCCATGAGCGATTTGGTGACGTCGGCAGTCCACTGAATCTGACTGGAAGTGATGAGCATCTGGGTGGGAGGGAGATATGATACATAAGGAAGGGCAGGGGGAGCGAGTAGCCCATAGGGGGCCCTGTGCTACACTTACCTGCCCGGCCCACTCTTTCACCCACTTGTCCCTCTTGCTGCTCATCTTCTTCAGGGCCAGCCGGCAGTTCCTCAGCAGCTCCTTCAATGTCCAACGCATTGTGCGCTCGATATCGCAGAGCCAGGCCTACACACAGGGCAAGAGTTACCTCCCTGCAATACTGGGTGAGAGGATTTGCCCCCGCCGGGAACACTTACCTCCACAGGGCCTTCTAGTAGAACCGGGTGTGTAAAATCCACATATTCACCCTCAGCCGAGAACATCCCCGCCGCCTCGTACTTGCTGCCAATTCCAGCCTGTCGGGGGGAGGACTCGTTAGTACAGCTCTGTCTATGCAATATAAATACCCACAATTCCCATCCATGGAATTAACTGCCCAGAATTCCCACCTTCCACTCCTGGAATAACTAACTGCCCAGAATTCCCACCTTCCGATCCTGCAATAACTAACTGCCCAGAATTCCCACCTTCCCCTACTGTCTAGAACCCCTAACTCCATTCCCCAGAATAATAAAGTCCCAGTAATTCCCAACAACAACCCCCAAAATAAAAACTGGCTTTGAATTCCTGGCTACTGAGAATGAATAGGGCCTAGCACTCTAGCATTTCCATCCGCTCACCCTCGGCAAAAGTCTAGTTGTACTCACTAATAGTACTAGTTGTGCTCACTAATAGTACTAGTTGTACTCACTAATAGTACTAGTTGTGCTCACTAATAGTACTAGTTGTACTCACTAATAGTACTAGTTGTACTCACTAATAGTACTAGTTGTACTCACTAATAGTACTAGTTGTGCTCACTAATAGTACTAGTTGTGCTCACTAATAGTACTAGTTGTGCTCACTAATAGTACTAGTTGTGCTCACTAATAGTACTAGTTGTACTCACTAATAGTACTAGTTGTACTCACTAATAGTACTAGTTGTACTCACTAATAGTACTAGTTGTGCTCACTAATAGTACTAGTTGTGCTCACTAATAGTACTAGTTGTGCTCACTAACAGTACTAGTTGTACTCACTAATAGTACTAGTTGTACTCACTAATAGTACTAGTTGTACTCACTAACAGTACTAGTTGTACTCACTAACAGTACTAGTTGTACTCACTACTCACTAATAGTACTAGTTGTACTCACTAATAGTACTAGTTGTACTCACTAATAGTACTAGTTGTACTCACTAATAGTACTAGTTGTGCTCACTAATAGTACTAGTTGTGCTCACTAACAGTACTAGTTGTACTCACTAATAGTACTAGTTGTACTCACTAATAGTACTAGTTGTACTCACTAACAGTACTAGTTGTACTCACTAATAGTACTAGTTGTACTCACTAACAGTACTAGTTGTACTCACTAATAGTACTAGTTGTGCTCACTAATAGTACTAGTTGTGCTCACTAATAGTACTAGTTGTGCTCACTAATAGTACTAGTTGTACTCACTAATAGTACTAGTTGTGCTCACTAATAGTACTAGTTGTGCTCACTAATAGTACTAGTTGTGCTCACTAATAGTACTAGTTGTGCTCACTAACAGTACTAGTTGTGCTCACTAATAGTACTAGTTGTGCTCACTAATAGTATTAGTTGTGCTCACTAATAGTACTAGTTGTGCTCACTAATAGTACTAGTTGTGCTCACTAATAGTACTAGTTGTGCTCACTAATAGTACTAGTTGTGCTCACTAATAGTACTAGTTGTGCTCACTAATAGTACTAGTTGTGCTCACTAATAGTACTAGTTGTGCTCACTAATAGTACTAGTTGTACTCACTAACAGTACTAGTTGTACTCACTAACAGTACTAGTTGTACTCACTACTCACTAATAGTACTAGTTGTGCTCACTAATAGTACTAGTTGTGCTCACTAATAGTACTAGTTGTGCTCACTAATAGTACTAGTTGTGCTCACTAACAGTACTAGTTGTACTCACTAATAGTACTAGTTGTACTCACTAATAGTACTAGTTGTACTCACTAACAGTACTAGTTGTACTCACTAACAGTACTAGTTGTACTCACTACTCACTAATAGTACTAGTTGTACTCACTAATAGTACTAGTTGTACTCACTAATAGTACTAGTTGTACTCACTAACAGTACTAGTTGTACTCACTAATAGTACTAGTTGTACTCACTAATAGTACTAGTTGTACTCACTAACAGTACTAGTTGTACTCACTAATAGTACTAGTTGTGCTCACTAATAGTACTAGTTGTGCTCACTAATAGTACTAGTTGTGCTCACTAATAGTACTAGTTGTACTCACTAACAGTACTAGTTGTGCTCACTAATAGTACTAGTTGTGCTCACTAACAGTACTAGTTGTGCTCACTAATAGTATTAGTTGTGCTCACTAACAGTACTAGTTGTGCTCACTAATAGTACTAGTTGTGCTCACTAATAGTACTAGTTGTGCTCACTAATAGTACTAGTTGTGCTCACTAATAGTACTAGTTGTGCTCACTAATAGTACTAGTTGTACTCACTAACAGTACTAGTTGTACTCACTAATAGTACTAGTTGTACTCACTAACAGTACTAGTTGTACTCACTAATAGTACTAGTTGTACTCACTAACAGTACTAGTTGTGCTCACTAATAGTACTAGTTGTGCTCACTAACAGTACTAGTTGTGCTCACTAATAGTATTAGTTGTGCTCACTAACAGTACTAGTTGTGCTCACTAATAGTACTAGTTGTGCTCACTAATAGTATTAGTTGTGCTCACTAATAGTACTAGTTGTGCTCACTAATAGTATTAGTTGTGCTCACTAATAGTACTAGTTGTGCTCACTAATAGTATTAGTTGTGCTCACTAATAGTACTAGTTGTGCTCACTAATAGTACTAGTTGTGCTCACTAATAGTACTAGTTGTGCTCACTAATAGTACTAGTTGTGCTCACTAATAGTACTAGTTGTGCTCACTAATAAACTATTTTTAATTATTAGGCGGGGGTGCAATGAGGCTGTGACTACAATATTCATACAGACAATAAAAAGAGCCCCCCTGCACTCCCCCATTATCAGTATATACAGGGCATTAACCCATTGTGTGCATTTAGCTGCCAAGCAATGCCCTCCCCTTTTTTACAGGGATTGTTTGTCCTTATATTGCAATATATTCAACCTGGCCAACTGTGTCACACTGACCTATAGTCTGGCCTACACTCACTCACCCCCGGTCTGGCCTACACTCACTCACCCCCGGTCTGGCCTACACTCACTCACCCCCGGTCTGGCCTGTCCTACACTCACTCACCCCCGGTCTGGCCTACACTCACTCACCCCCGGTCTGGCCTACACTCACTCACCCCCGGTCTGGCCTACACTCACTCACCCCCAGTCTGGCCTACACTCACTCACCCCCGGTCTGGCCTACACTCACTCACCCCCGGTCTGGCCTACACTCACTCACCCCCGGTCTGGCCTACACTCACCCACCCCCGGTCTGGCCTACACTCACTCACCCCCGGTCTGTCCTACACTCACTCACCCCCGGTCTGGCCTGTCCTACACTCACTCACCCCCGGTCTGGCCTACACTCACTCACCCCCGGTCTGGCCAGTCCTACACTCACTCACCCCCGGTCTGGCCAGTCCTACACTCACTCACCCCCGGTCTGGCCTGTCCTACACTCACTCACCCCCGGTCTGGCCTGTCCTACACTCACTCACCCCCGGTCTGGCCAGTCCTACACTCACTCACCCCCGGTCTGGCCAGTCCTACACTCACTCACGGGTTAGGGCACGTTCTGGTAGGTACCATTACACTGGGTTTCTGGCAAAAAAAAGGAGCTAATAAATATAATGCTCCTTCAGTATAGTCACATAAGGTGCAATACCAAGCTCCACCAGCAGATGGAACACATAGATATACAGAATAATCCTTCCAACCTCACAGACTTTATTTCTTCTGACTTCCGCTAAATATCCCAGGGGCCGCGTGTGCGAGACCAGGGAGTGCGGTTTGCCTGCCACTGGCGACTGTAAATGCTTGATAATAATAATAATACCTTCTGGATCTTGAGAGACTTTATGTTATCGAAGCACTTCTTGAGGTGGGGCTGGACGGCGTCTGGGTTGCGGGACTGTCCCAGGATTTCCAGGAGGTCGTCGTTGGATATGAAGTAAAACCTGGGGAAGATATGGCGTTTGGTTTCCAGATACATATCCAGGGACTTCTGGATCCCCTCCAGAACCCCATTCATCTCCCCCAGCTTCTCCAGGAGACCTAAATGGGACAGAGAAGGTGACATGGGGTGCTGAGTGCTGTGCCAACAGTCGGACAGAAGCCTCTCCAACACTACACACTTTCCCTTTAAAGAAGAAGGAAAGGTAAAAACTCAGCACTGAGTCCTCTATCAAAGGAAACACAGGATTTCTTGTCTCCTTTTTTGTAAACATGCTCTTCAGTATCTGACTTCCTCTCTCAGAAACATCCTTTATCCCTGGGGCCAGAGTCTGTGCAGCTCTCTCCTCTCTCCTGCTCCCCCCTCCCATAATAATTCATAAAACTCACTCCCCCCACCCTTAGGAATGTGTAATCTGTGCTGAGATGCAAGCAGGAAGCTACTGAGACCAAGCTAAAATGGCAGCTGCTATCTTAAACAAACAGAGAAAGATCCTAGGGCTCTTTACTCAGATATGGTAAAGCTTTCTGCTCAATAAATATAGTGTTGTAGGTGGCACTAATGTGGCAAATCTAATATATATATGTTAGCTTTTTGTTCAGCAGCTCTTCAAGTTGGAATTTGGGCAGCTATCTGGTTGCTAGGGTGCAATTTAACCTAGCAAACAAGCTGTGGTTTGAAGTAGAGACTGGAATATGAACAGAGGAGGGGCCTAAATAGAAAGATAAGTAATAATAAGCAACAATAATAATAAAAATGGTAGCCTCACAGGGCAGTAGTTTACTGGTTGCCGGGGTCAGTGACCCCTGAAAGCTGGAAAGAGTCAGAAGACGAAGGCAAATAATTTAAAAACTATAAAAAATTAAAAATGAAGACCAATCGAAATGTTGTTAAGAATAGGTCATTCTAACCTGAAAGTGAACCGCCCCTTTAATTCCATCAAGTGGCATCATATAAAATGACAATGTACTGTTTATCTAAATTAATGTTTTGGGGACCGTATCAGAGCCCCAATGCAATCCTTGGCCCAATGGCCCCTATGCCCACCACCCAATATGGCCAACCTTAGGCGCCCTCGCCAAACAAGCAGATCTGACAGTGTATGGCCACCTTAACATCTCCATAAGGCACAGAATAATTCCAGGGCTCCCCTGCACCAAGGAAAATGCCATGATATTTTTCAAAAACTATAATAAAACCAAGACTCTTTGCCTTTGTATCTATTCTGTATAGCAGGGGATTGTGGGTACCTGGGTGATGGGTCCCACGCAGAGCATTGTTATCTTTAGTCAACCGGCCCATAATGACTTTCCAGCTGACGTTGATATCATCAAACTCCGCAGACTCTTGGGGCAGCTGCTTCCTGATGTCCTCCCCGGTAAAGATGTTCTGCGGAGAAGGAACAGGAGGGGCTTCAAGGGAACAGTTCTCTTAGTAGCTTGGGCCCCCTTTAATCAATTCCCTGTCATTGGTGGTCAGCAGGTAATCCTATTGGTCACGCCCCGTGCGTACGTGTGACGTCAGTATGCATGGGGTGCAACCATATGAAAGAGAAGATGCAGCGGGGAGCCGGGTGACATAGCTGGAGGACGCAGGGTAAGCCGGAGGAAGCAGGAATATGCTGGGGGGGAGCTGGAGGATGCTGGGGGGAGCAGGAGCATGCTGGGGGGGAGCTGGGGGGGAGCAGGAGGATTCTGGGGGGAGGTGGAGGATGCTGGGGGAGCCACAGGAAGCAGGAGGACGCTGGGGGGAGCAGGAAGATGCTGGGGTGGTGCAGGAGGATGCTGGGGGGGAGCTAGAGAATGCTGGGGGGAGCCACAGGAAGTAGGAGGATGATGGGGGGAGCAGGAGGAAGCAGTGGGGAGCGGACCATAGTATGAGGACACTGGGGAAGGACCACTGGGGAAGGGGGCCCTGGGCTGGCTAGCAATGTTTTAGGAGGTCCCTGCCCTGGCACCAATGCAAAACGTAACCCCCGGCCACCAATGTTTTAGGGGGTCAAGACAAGGAAGCTGAAGTAGAAGTGTCCCACAACAAAGCCCATGTTGCTATGCAGGGGCCCAGGTTGGATGTGCTCACCTCCAGGTAAAGCCACTGTCTCTGTACTGTAAGGATCATCTCAATGACCTCTAAGATATGAGACAGACAGCGCTCCCATCTGTCCACATCCTGCTCAAAGGCCTTCACAAATGGAGATGCCTTCATGGTGGACAGGGCCACCTGGTTGTCTTCTAAGGCCTGAAAGACATCGTCCGTTCCTCTGTTGGGAGAAAGCAAAGGGCTGTGTGAGAGGGCGACCAGCAAGTCCAAGCAACGTGTGGAAAATACAGACCCAGCATGATTTACCAGCTGGGTCCTCACTCTCATAGGACTACAACTCCCAGAACCCCCAAAAAACAATGGCAAGCATTCATTGGTAACACAAAAACAGCCAGAATGTGTTTCTCACCTCAGTCGGTGATGACCTTTGTCTTTATATGGCATGATGTCCAGCAATGTGGCTTCCCAGGTTTTGGAGATGTTCTCCAGTCCCTAGGTATGAAGAGAAATACTTTGTTACTTATGGCACAGGCCATGTGAAACACCAGAAGAACGGTAGGTAAAGACTCACCTCTTGGGTTTAAACAGTGGCATTTGGTTACCCCCCCCAGGTCACTAACCTAGCCCCTAGTAGAGCTGGAAAAACCCTGACAGCCATACTCCTCACTATAGCTAAGAAGAGCACTGACATGCATCGGAAAGCACCAAACTCAATGGCAAAGGCAGGTCACTCAGGTGGTTCTGCTGTAGTGACATCTGCAGTCACATCGGGCCACTATTGTACTACTTGCATTTGCCTTGACTCTCAAGGTACCGGCTGAAATTATATTTTCATTGTGTACTTATTCAGTTCTGCTTGTGGGCTGCCTCTGTTGTCAGCTGTTCAATAAAGTTTGTCTTGGCATCTTGGGGATGTAAGTGTGGATGAGCCCCCCTTACCTGTTCAATGAACAGTTCTTTTGTGGCCGAGGTGGAAATCTCGCTGATCTTCTCCACATGCTGGTCCAGGCCCAGCTCCACAATTTTCTCCAGCGTGAAGTCTTCTGCTGTCTCGTCAAATGGCCCCTGGACCTCCTGCTTGACCTGACTCCAATGCCTGTGGGGAGAACGAAGAACTGTAAGTGGAGGTGCAGGCTGATAAATAGTGGGAAGTCCTACAGACGGCATTCTTTGTGTCCTACCACTGCCGAGAGATAGGTCCTACCGCAACCAAATGGCTTGATGCCACTGAAGATGGCCATACATGGGCCGGTTGTAGCTGCCGATATGGGTCCCTTAGACCGATTCGGCAGCTTATCGACTGACATCTGTCTGAAATCGCCCAGATATCAATCCGGCAGGTTAAAAAATTAAGTCAATCGGCTCGTTGATGCGGTCCCCAAACCGACTGCACCTATTACCGGCATTCTAATTCGATCGTTTGGCCCCAGGGACAAACAACCGAATTAGCCTAAATTCACCCGATATCGCCCACCCGTAGGTGGGGATGTTGGGAGAAGGTCTGCTCGCTTGGTGAGTGAATGGCCACCTTTATACCTACCTTTCTCGCAGTGCTGGGTTCCTTAAGTCGGCAATCAGCGGCATAGTCCTCTTGAACTGGTCAATGCGTTGCCTTGATGTCTCCACTATTTCCCAGTTCTTCTCCTGTGTATTTGGGGCAACACTTTTAGATTAGGCCACCTTAGACAGGTATGTTAGTCTAAAGTAAGAGGGGCCTGGATGAGTTCTTGAACAAGCAGAGTATCCAAGGCTATTGTGATACTAATATCTACAGTTAGTACTAGTGGGTGTATATATAGTTTGTGTATGTGAGTGTATAGATTGGTAGGTGTGGGTTAGGTGTGCTGGGTTTACTTGGATGGGTTGAACTTGATGGACACTGGTCTTTTTTCAACCCTATGTAACTATGTAAAGTAGATGCTTGTGCCCATCTTTCTCCCAGATGTGTAGAATTAATACCTGACTTGATGAGGTGTCGCTTCCATGGCTTTGGGTGTTCAATATTTATTGAAAAATGATTTATATGAAATGAAAAGATATGTAGAAATAAAATACCCGTCCTGTTCTGGCTCCCTAACTGAATAGCCTTGTCTTACCTTCAACTCCCGGCTTAGCTTGCTCAGCCTCCTGTATAGCCCCTGGGCTGTGCTCTCCATAAGGTCTGTCTGCAGGGTGAGAAAGCTGCCCGATTTCCACTCTTCCCAGCGCTGCTCCCACTCCTGGGTAGCTTCCCAAACCAACTGCAGGGAGTCCAGGTCCTACAGGAATCAAGGAACGCAAGAGACGGAACAATGAAGAACCCCGGAATACTACAAACTGACTGAACTGGTTAGAATGGGTTTTAATGAAAGAAATGGGGGCCTGGTGACTGGGGGAATTTGATTCCTACTTCTTCCAAAGGGGAAGGGGGTTTAATTCCCTAAATAAACCTGCAGTCCCATAATTATGTACAGGTATGGGATCCCTAATCCAGAAACCCGTTATCCAGAAAGCTCCAAATTACGGAAAGCCCATCTCCCACAGACTCCATTTTAATCAAATAATTTAGAATTTTAAACTGATTTTCTTTTTCTCTGTAGTAATAAAACAGTACCTTGTAATTTGATCCCAACTAAGATATAATTACCCCTTATTGGGGCAGAACAGCCCTATTGGGTTTATTTCATGGTTAAATGATTCCCTTTTCTCTGTAGTAATAAAACAGTACCTGTACTTGATCCCAACTAAGATATAATTACCCCTTATTGGGGCAGAACAGCCCTATTGGGTTTATTTCATGGTTAAATGATTCCCTTTTCTCTGTAATAATAAAACAATGCCTGTACTTGATCCCAACTAAGATATAATTACCCCTTATTGGGGCAGAACAGCCCTATTGGGTTTATTTAATGGTTAAATGATTCCCTTTTCTCTGTAATAATAAAACAGTACCTGTACTTGATCCTAACTAAGATATAATTACCCCTTATTGGGGCAGAACAGCCCTATTGGGTTTATTTAATGGTTAAATGATTCCCTTTTCTCTGTAATAATAAAACAGTACCTGTACTTGATCCCAACTAAGATATAATTACCCCTTATTGGGGCAGAACAGCCCTATTGGGTTTATTTAATGGTTAAATGATTCCCTTTTCTCTGTAATAATAAAACAGTACCTGTACTTGATCCCAACTAAGATATAATTACCCCTTATTGGGGCAGAACAGCCCTATTGGGTTTATTTAATGGTTAAATGATTCCCTTTTCTCTGTAATAATAAAACAGTACCTGTACTTGATCCCAACTAAGATATAAATAATCCTTATTGGATGCAACACAATCCTATTGGGTTTAATTAATGTTTTATTGATTTTTTAGTAGACTTAAGGTATGGAGATCCAAATTACAGAAAGACCCCTTATCTGGAATACCCTTGGTCCCGAGCATTCTGGATAATGGGTCCTACACCCGTACTAGGGATAGTAAGGGATTTGCTGGTGCCTCCTAGGGTATCGTCTATTTGGAAAATAAATAAATCGGCTTCTCTCTTGCCAAACCTTTTCGAGCGCCCGTAAGTCCTTGGAGCTGGGCTGTTCTATCTTGAACATGCTGAGACCCAAGTGAATGGTGTTCTCCTCTGCCTTTAAGGTTTCCATCATCTCCCGGGTCATACTGATCTGTTCCAGTGCCGGCTCACAGCCTAGCGAGCTCAGAAAAGGACCTGTATGAACAGGGATTTTGGTGAGATTTGAAAACAAAGGATGGGCAGATGAAATTTCATATTATACCGGGTCCCCGACCTTTAGCTGTGAACTCTTCTAGCAGGGAATGGGTCTTCTTCTTGAATTCTTCAGCTGTGTGGATCAGACTGGTCTTGAACTTCTCCTTGGATTTCTTCAGCATGGACTCACTGTCTATAAGGCTCTGCTGGAACGATATCCACGCCCCATTCAAGGAAGCCAGCGTCTGCAGGACCTGGGGAGAACAAGAATCAATGCTCATCGTCCCATTAGAGCAGGGATCCCCAACCAAGTGGCTCGGGGGTAACATGTTGCTCCCCAACCCCATGGCTGTTGCTCTCAGTGCCCCCAAACCAGGGAGTTATTTTTGAATTCCTGACTTGGGGGCAAGATTTGGTTGAATAAAAACAAGACTTACTACCAAATAAAGCCCCTGTAAGCTGATAGGGTGCATAGAGGCCCCTAATAGCCAATCACAGCCCTTATTTGGCTCCTCCATGAACTTTTATGGTGCTTGTGTTGCTCTCCAAGTCTTTTTACATTTGACAGGGACGTTCCCTACTGCGGCCATTTTGTTCTACTACCTCCATCTTTTGCCCACAAACCAGGGAGTTATTTTTGAATTCCTGACTTGGGGGCAAGTTTTGGTTGAATAAAAACAAGATTTCCTACCAAATAAAGCCCCTGTAAGCTGATAGGGTGCATAGAGGCCCCTAATAACCAATCACAGCCCTTATTTGGCTCCTCCATGAACTTTTATGGTGCTTGTGTTGCTCTCCAAGTCTTTTTACATTTGACAGGGACGTTCCCTACTGCGGCCATTTTGTTCTACTACCTCCATCTTTTGCCCCCAAACCAGGGAGTTATTTTTGAATTCCTGACTTGGGGGCAAGTTTTGGTTGAATAAAAACAAGATTTCCTACCAAATAAAGCCCTGTAAGCTGATAGGGTGCATAGAGGCCCCTAATAGCCAATCACAGCCCTTATTTGGCTCCTCCATGAACTTTTATGGTGCTTGTGTTGCTCTCCAAGTCTTTTTACATTTGACTGTGGCTCCTGAGTAAGAAAGGGTGGGGACCCCTGCATTGGTGTGATCACATTAGTGAGTTTATAGCAGCGACCATTACTTACAGCCTCATCCACTACAACTTCGTACTTCTCCAGGATTGCAAACTGCTCGTGGATTGGAGGGATCTGACTCTGGACCTTGGCGAGCTCACTCTGGAGAGTTTCATAAAGCTGAAGGCTCTGCGCTAATTCCTCCAAAGTCTGAGGGGGTTGTAACACTCTGGCACAGAAAGGCAGGGGAACGGTTAGATACGGGGACATGACAGGGTAAAAAGAAAGGAGACAATGATATTTATGGGGTACTTTTTATTTCTAAATTATACTGTTTACATAGCAAATAACTCACTCTACCATTTAAAATATTATTCTCGAACCAACAAGTTGTAATACTGGTGTGTAGGCGCCATCTCAGTGCATTGAGTCTGAGCTTTCAGCCAGCGCTACACATTAGAACTGCTTTCAGCTAACCTATTGTTTCTCCTACTCCCATGTAACTGGAGGAGTCCCAAGCCAGACTTGGATTTCTTACTATTGAGTGCTATTCTGATACCTACTGGGAGCTGCTATCTTGCTCCCTTCCCATTGTTCTGCTGATCGGCTGCTGGGGGTGAGGGGGGGATATCACTCCAACTTGCAGCGCAGCAGTAAAGTGTGCCTGAGTCTGAGCTTTCAGCCAGCGCTACACATTAGAACTGCTTTCAGCTAACCTATTGTTTCTCCTACTCCCATGTAACTGGAGGAGTCCCAAGCCGGACTTGGATTTCTTACTATTGAGTGCTATTCTGATACCTACTGGGAGCTGCTATCTTGCTCCCTTCCCATTGTTCTGCTGATCGGCTGCTGGGGGTGAGGGGGGGGGGGGGGTATCACTCCAACTTGCAGCGCAGCAGTAAAGTGTGCCTGAGTCTGAGCTTTCAGCCAGCGCTACACATTAGAACTGCTTTCAGCTAACCTATTGTTTCTCCTACTCCCATGTAACTGGAGGAGTCCCAAGCCGGACTTGGATTTCTTACTATTGAGTGCTATTCTGATACCTACTGGGAGCTGCTATCTTGCTCCCTTCCCATTGTTCTGCTGATCGGCTGCTGGGAGGGGGGGGGATATCACTCCAACTTGCAGCGCAGCAGTAAAGTGTGCCTGAGTCTGAGCTTTCAGCCAGCGCTACACATTAGACCTGCTTTCAGCTAACCTATTGTTTCTCCTACTCCCATGTAACTGGACTCACCTGTCAGCATTGTCCCTCAAATACCCATGCAGCTCCATGAGTTTTGCACTTGCCATGTGACTCAGCAGCCCCGTGAATTTGTTTTGCCACTCGTTGCAGTGCTGGACTAAGGCAAACTTGAGGTGGCTGCAATCCAGGAGCACAAACTGGATATGCTGAACGGTCTCCTGTTTCTGGACATTATTGGCCACTTCAGTGTACCTGTGGGTAAGATCAGGTGTTTTTGATTTAGGACAGTTGGATTAATACAAGGTACCAGAGTGCACATAAATAACGTTTGGGCTCCTTACCGAGCGATATCAGCATCGAAAGCCGACACGATGGGGTTGAGATGCTGGTAGCGCCGTATAAACGCATCCTTGTTCAGCTCCCAGATCATTCGGAAGGAGTCCCATGTTTTTAGGTAGGCCTGCAGCAGACCGGCATTAACGGAGACCCCACCGTTGATCTGAGCCAAGATTTTCTTGATCTCTTCATCTCGCTCTGCATAACGAAAAAACAAAATGGAGATCAGAAAGTTCTACCGCTTATAGCAACTACTTCATATCTGCAGCTCCCACAACTGTAGACTGGAAATCCAACACTATAACCTCAGCTGTGTTTATATTAACTATTCTTTAACATATTACAAAGGATAGAAGAGACCATAAAACACAGCCATGATGTTCAACCCCAACACCCACAATTACAATAACAGCTTGCACATTTGGGTTAAAGATAGGTGGAACAGCGCTTGGTCACTTGATGGTCACTTGAATAAAGATTGCTTGTTCAGGATGAAGAGCACTAGAGCAGAGCTGGCATTTTACGACTGAAGATCATTGGAGTGGAGTTTGCTCATTTTGGATGAAGATTACTGGAGTGGAGCTTGCTAATTAAAGATTAAGATCAATGGAATGGTGATTGCTGAAGTAGAGCTTGCACATTCAGGTTGAAGATTACTGATGTAGAGGTTGCTCACTCTGACTGAAGATTTCTGGAGTTGACCCTGATGATTTACATTGAAGATCAATGGAATGGAGCTTGCTCACTTGAGCTGAAGATCAGTGGGATAGAGCCTGTTCATTTAGAATGATGATTAACATTAAATAAGCTGGCACAATCAGGTTGGAAACCAAAGGAGTAGAGCCAGTTCATTTAAAGACCAAATCTGGTTGAAGATTGCTGAAGTAGAGCTTGCACATTCAGGTTGAGGACCAGTAAAGGAGAGCTTGCACATTCAGGTTGAGGACCAGTAAAGGAGAGCTTGCACATTCAGGTTGAGGACCAGTAAAGGAGAGCTTGCACATTCTGGTTGAAGATCACTGAAGTAGAGCTTGCACATTCAGGTTGAGGACCAGTAAAGGAGAGCTTGCACATTCAGGTTGAAGATCACTGAAGTAGAGCTTGCACATTCAGGTTGAGGACCAGTAAAGTAGAGCTTGCACATTCAGGTTGAGGACCAGTAAAGTAGAGCTTGCACATTCAGGTTGAAGATCACTGAAGTAGAGCTTGCACATTCAGGTTGAGGACCAGTAAAGGAGAGCTTGCACATTCAGGTTGAGGACCAGTAAAGTAGAGCTTGCACATTCAGGTTGAGGACCAGTAAAGGAGAGCTTGCACATTCAGGTTGAGGACCAGTAAAGTAGAGCTTGCACATTCAGGTTGAGGGCCAGTAAAGGAGAGCTTGCACATTCAGGTTGAGGACCAGTAAAGGAGAGCTTGCACATTCAGGTTGAGGACCAGTAAAGTAGAGCTTGCACATTCAGGTTGAAGATCACTGAAGTAGAGCTTGCACATTTAGGTTGAGGACCAGTAAAGTAGAGCTTGCACATTTAGGTTGAGGACCAGTAAAGGAGAGCTTGCACATTCAGGTTGAGGACCAGTAAAGTAGAGCTTGCACATTCAGGTTGAGGACCAGTAAAGTAGAGCTTGCACATTCAGGTTGAGGACCAGTAAAGTAGAGCTTGCACATTCAGGTTGAGGACCAGTAAAGGAGAGCTTGCACATTCAGGTTGAGGACCAGTAAAGGAGAGCTTGCACATTCAGGTTGAAGATCACTGAAGTAGAGCTTGCACATTTAGGTTGAGGACCAGTAAAGGAGAGCTTGCACATTCAGGTTGAGGACCAGTAAAGTAGAGCTTGCACATTCAGGTTGAGGACCAGTAAAGGAGAGCTTGCACATTCAGGTTGAGGACCAGTAAAGGAGAGCTTGCACATTCAGGTTGAGGACCAGTAAAGGAGAGCTTGCACATTCAGGTTGAGGACCAGTAAAGTAGAGCTTGCACATTCAGGTTGAAGATCACTGAAGTAGAGCTTGCACATTTAGGTTGAGGACCAGTAAAGTAGAGCTTGCACATTCAGGTTGAAGATCACTGAAGTAGAGCTTGCACATTTAGGTTGAGGACCAGTAAAGGAGAGCTTGCACATTCAGGTTGAGGACCAGTAAAGGAGAGCTTGCACATTCAGGTTGAGGACCAGTAAAGGAGAGCTTGCACATTCAGGTTGAGGACCAGTAAAGGAGAGCTTGCACATTCAGGTTGAGGACAAGTAAAGGAGAGCTTGCACATTCAGGTTGAGGACCAGTAAAGTAGAGCTTGCACATTCAGGTTGAGGACCAGTAAAGTAGAGCTTGCACATTCAGGTTGAGGACCAGTAAAGTAGAGCTTGCACATTCAGGTTGAGGACCAGTAAAGTAGAGGTTGCACAAGTTTTGGTTGCATAAAACCAGTTGTACTTCCCAACAGAGCCTCGAGTAGGCTGCCAGTCCACATGGGAGCTAGCAAATAGCCAATCACAGCCCTTATGTGGCACCCTCGTGAACATTTTTCATGCTTGTGTTGCTCCCCAACTCTTTATACATTGGAGTGTGGCTCAGGGGTAAAAAAAAAAGGTTGGGGATCCCTGCTCTTACCATAAAAGAAAAACTGTAGTAACGTGTTAGCCAGTGTCAAAAATAATGAAAAAAACACAAATACAAGAGTATTGTAGAAATGATACCTATATTGGCTAACAATATCTGCCTGATGAAGGGGCCTTAGAGCTCCAAAAGCTTGCCCAGGAGCAATAACCCATAGCATCCAATCAGCAGGTAGCATTAACTGGTCACCTGATTAAAAGCAAACATCTTATTGGCCACTATGGGTTAATGCTCTTGGGCAAACTCAGACCAATACTGCATACCTCTTTGCCTTACCTACAACCACGTGAATGGGTTCCCGTTGGAATTTCTTCTTGGCGAGTACATCGGGCAGCCGCCTAAAGTTGGAGATGGTGTTGAGGATTTCGCTGCACGTGTTACTCATGATGTGCGACAACTGCTGTAGGGAGGGTGAAAACTCCACCTGTGGGGGGGACAGGAACAGGAAGTGTCTGAGGAGCCACTGCAAACATGGAGTGTGAAATGGCAGCAATGGACTGGTTCTTCCTACAGCACATACAGTGCTGACATATCTCCATCTATCTCAGGGGTAGGGAACCTATGGCTCAGGAGCCAGATGAAGCTCTTCTGATGGCTGCATCTGGCTCGCTGCCAAATCTTTAATAAAAAAAATAACGGGGGGCGTGGCCTGCGCTCGGTGGATAGAAGACGTGTTCTTAGCTTCAGAACACGTCTTCTATCTGCCGAAAGCAGGCCACGCCCTCCTCCGCATCGCAAAATGGCATCCTTGGCACCCACCCTACCTTGCCCCTGCGCTCGGCGGATAGAAGACAAGTTCTAAGCCTTAGAACACGTCTTCTATTCGCCGAGTGCAGGCCACGCCCTCCTCCATATCCGCATCCTTGGGACCCAACCTACCTTGCCCCTGCGCTCGGCGGATAGAAGACATGTTCTAAGCCTTAGAACACGTCTTCTATCCGCTGAGTGCAGTCCATGCCCTGCTCCGCATCCGGCATCCTTGGGACCCACCCTACCTTGCCCCGCAGCATCCGCGGCCAAACATATTGTATGGCTCTCACGGAATTACATTTTAAAATATGTGGTGTTTATGGCTCTCTCAGCCAAAGAGGTTCCCGACCCCTGGCTTAATACACACAGATAATATGATGACCTTTTATACAATTGCCAGATATTTTCAGTATGGAATCCTCTGGCTTTTGTTGGGGGGGGAGGCTGCTAGACGTCGGAGCTGCACAACAGCTGCAGGGCTGCAGGGTGGGCATCTATTATGTAATTTCCCCCCGGAGCCAGTTGGAGGCCCTAGCCACCCAGCAGTACCAGAGCCCTCTTTACTTTAATTGCATCCCTGGCTGTGTGAGGCTCAGACAGATGGGTGATTTTCTGCTTAGGATGCGCAAAGAAAAGCAAAACATCTGCTGACAGGAGAGGGAATTCTCACCATCATGTTCTCACTACAGAAGGCCCTGCAGCCTTTGGCACAACGCTCTCTTGTCTCTGTTCTGCTCTAATTCATATATCACCTCTCTCCCTCTCTATCCTTGCTGCTTTCTCCCCTTCCTTTCTATTAATTCTGTGCCTTACCTGGCCGGTGGCCCCGGGCACGTCGCTTTGTAGAATGACCATGACCCTGAAGAGGGGGTTTGCGGTGGTCTTGTTGTCCCCGTTTATGGCTTTAGAAAGCTCTTGTAAAGACCTTTTGACATTCAGTCTGAAGGCTTCTTCCACCATTCTGTCCATTTTGTCTGTGTAAATCATCCAGTGTTGCTGGACCTTTAGGAAGAGTTGGTCATTAGACTAAGCTAATCAGAAATCTATATATACCCAGTAATACACTGAGAAACCTGCACCGGTGGGGACTAAGCTTAACCTCAGGACCATCAGCCTTGAAGACTTCATAGGTGGACCTTTAAGAAGAGCTGGTCATTAGACTAAGCTATATATACCCAGTAATACACTGAGAAACCTGCACTGGTGGGGACTAAGCTTAACCTCAGGACCATCAGCCTTGAAGACTTCATAGGTGGACCTTTAGGAAGAGCTGGTCATTAGACTAAGCTATATATACCCAGTAATACACTGAGAAACCTGCACCGGTGGGGACTAAGCTTAACCTCAGGACCATCAGCCTTGAAGACTTCATAGGTGGACCTTTAAGAAGAGTTGGTCATTAGACTAAGCTATATATACCCAGTAATACACTGAGAAACCTGCACCGGTGGGGACTAAGCTTAACCTCAGGACCATCAGCCTTGAAGACTTCATAGGTGGACCTTTAGGAAGAGTTGGTCATTAGACTAAGCCAATCAGAAATCTATATATACCCAGTAATACACTGAGAAACCTGCACTGGTATGGACAAAGCTTTACCTCAGGACCATCAGCCTTGAAGACTTCATAGGTGGCCCTCATGACGCCACAGATATCTTCATGCAGACTGTGCAGGCGAGTCTCAGCAGCGCTCCTGTGCTCCTCCTGGACCTCCTGGAATTCGTTGTCTCGGAAGACTCTCTTTCCATCAATATGGAGCAGCAGGGACTCGCTAATCTTTTGGGCACACTGAGAAATCTTCTCATTGGCAAGCTTGTAATTATCCACTATCTGCTGGACCTGAAGAAAGAAAGGATCTTTATTTAGTGTGTTCTCTTTTCACACTGGGCGTTCTGATTGGATCTTACAGGGACAGCCCAGTGAGAAATGTGACCACTTCCTATTCAGTAGAAATGGTTACCAGTGGGTAAGGGATCAGTTATTCCTACAAGGCCAGTGCACACCATGTGGTGTTGTTCTATAGAGAGATGCCCACCCCCCCCCATTGCTGCCTTTCCCACACACTATCCTCTCCTCACTCTACTCTCTTACTTCCTCGCTCCACTTACAACATACTGGGGCCAATAAAAGCTGCCAACTTGTCCCCTGTAGAATCAGCATCTTATTGGTCCACATGGGGATCTCAGGAGGGAATTTCAACCAATATCTGATGCAGAATTGACCAGAGATTTATCAGGCAGATTTGAATATCAAAAATCCATTTAAGCAAGTACTGTATTGGTGCTTAGATGTAGTCCTTGTGCGATGGCCCCCGTAGGCCCTTGTTTCAGGGGCCAAATTATACAAAGATTGAAGTCACACAACAAGTAGATCATTAAGGATATGGCTTTACTCTCTCCTTTACTCTACTCTCTCTTCCTTGTTCTACTCAATTATTTTCCCTCTACTTTTCTCTCCCTCACTATTTACTTTTTTACTCTCTCCCTCTCGCACTCTATTCTTAATCTCTCCCTTCCTCTAATCACTTAAGGACCCCACACACGGGCCGATAGTAGCTGCCGATATGAGTCCCTTAGACCGATTCGGCAGCTATTTGGCCCGTGTATGGGCACTCCCTACAGGCCTGCCCGACCGACATCTGGCCTGAAATTGGCCAGATCTCGATCGGCAAGTTAGAAAATCTAGTGGGATCGGGGACCGCATCGGCTCGTCGTTGTGGTCCCCGGACCAACTTTTCCTATACCTGCCGTTATAATTCGATCGTTTGGCCCCAGGGGATATCGGGAGAAGATCCGCTCGCTTGGCGACATCGCCAAACGAGCGGATCTTATGGTGTATGGGGACCTTTAGACTCTCTTTAGACTCTGCACTTTCTCTCTCTCACTCTGCTCCTATACTCTCTCCCTCACAGAATAGAGTGAGTTAGTACAGAGTTCTTTCAATTTAGTAATTTTTTACTATAGTTACTAATTATAACAATATATATTAATAATATAGAGCTATTCAGCTTGTAAACAGGCACTCACGTCATAGCATCATAACAATGCCTGGGTGCAGTCCCAAAGGGTATAGGAAAAATAGCAAATGGAAATGTCCCGCACTCACAGGTCTTAGGTGAAGCAAAGGGTGTTTATTGAATCAGCATCTAACGTTTCAGCTGCCTCCGCAGCCTTTCTCTATATTAATAATATACTTAATAAACTATAACAACAAAGGTTTGTTGCACAAAGGGTTGCTGTCTAACACCAGAGCAGCTCACCCTGCAGGACTACTCTAGACTTAGGGTGCAGGTATCCAAAGTTGTTTTTTCTTTTATGGGTGACAGTTAATTCAATATGTTAAAAAAAGGAAGCCGTAAATAACTTGCCAACACTTGGGAATCTCTGCCTCCCAATCTGACAGCTCTAATCCTACTGATCCCTAAACCTGGGAAAAATGTTCTAGACTGTAATTTATATCTGCCAATACTCCCTACTCATAGCAGACATAAATATCCTTGCTAAAGTACCATTGCGCAGACTCTGTGCAGTAACCCTTACATAATATCATATTCCGAGATCAGGCAGGCTTCAGGCCAGGGATATTTGACACAATTCATATACTAAGAGTGTTACAAGTTGAACGGCTCAAACAAGCTCCAAACTGGGCTGCCATTAATGCAGTCAAGGCCTTTGACTTGGCAAATTGGAAATTTCTCTGGGCAACCCTGAAACGCTTTGAATGTTTCCATCCCTGAATTTAGATGGTGGATTAAACTACTGCCCTCATCTCCCAGGGCCGCCAAATTTGCTTCAAATTAATGGGTTTAAGGGAGAAGATACGCGGAGCTACTTAGTAGCCGCTACTTGTCACGGCTACTAAAGGCTAGAAAATACCCTGCCATAGACTGATACTGCTAAAACACACGTAGAGATCAGCATTATCTATTTTTGTAGCCATGACAGGGGGAAAAATGTATCTAGAATTTAAACATCTCCTGACACTCTAGAACTGGGCAGGCCAAGTAAAGAAAGGAGTGAAAGCATAAAAAGGGGGTAATCTTTCCGGTAAGTAACAACATAGGCGATACCATAGTTACTTGTGTTGGACAGGAGATGGCACCAAAGTGCGAGGTGAGGAAACGCTCTGTGTAGATATGTTTTTATGATATACAGAACAATAGTGGCATTACAGAGCTTTATTCCAGTATAGCTTTGTTACACGGAGCGCAACAGCACCCTGGTTTCTCTAGTATCGGCGCACACGGGGTGCTCTTACCCTGCTGGCGTGCAGAAGACAATCACTGATGAAAGCGGTGGAAGCGCCCTTGGAAGACCAATGCAGCTTGGTAAGCCCAGGCTGGATCTTCTTATCTAAGAAGCGAATTCTCTCTCTGAACAAGCCCCGCTCTTCCTGCGACAAGGCTGCTATAATCCTGACAACATAGACAGGAGAGAAAGGTGAACCTCCTACTGGGCCCAGTCCAACCATGTCTATACATCTCTTACATTGCTCCCTAGCAAACCATGTGGTGATACCCCTACCCAAGGCAAGTTCCTCACCTGTTATATGCCCTCACCACAAGCAGCACGTTCTCCCGCAGGTTTCTCAGCTCCTCCCTTCTCTGATAGATCTCCGCCACGTAGTGTGGGATTTCAAACTGAAGCCGCTCCCAGTAGTGGATTTCCACAAACATCTTGAGCACACTCCTGAAGAAGGAAGACAGTATTTGTGCAGCTCATCGTATAGTGACTATACCAATCAGCACAAGGTTGAACGCTACAGGAAACTTACTTGTCAAAGTTGACATCGAGCATTCCTACTTTCTCGGTGCTTCTTGCCATAAGAGGGGTGTCCAGACGCCTCACTGCTTGTTTGTCGGCTCCTTGAGACCACTCACTGAACAGCTTTCTCATCAGCTCATCCAGCTTCTGTGCTAGCTGCTGGTACTCCTGCAGTGCCTCTTCCCCTATGCCAATGCGTGGTATAAAGTGGGCACTAGCAAGGCTCTGGTGTGGGAAAGATAAAGTGCGACATTAATGTTCGAGTTGCCAGAATGCCCAAATCTTGGCTCTTCAGCCAATGCAGAACTATGGACCATTGCTGAAACAATATTGCTACGACATGCAGAAGCTGAGGTTTATTTGTACATTCTTCAATTTAACATAAAAATAAAAAACCAACAAAAAACAGAGGGGAAAGTAGAGAGAAAGAGTAAGGAAGAGGGAAGAGAGTGTAGAGCTGGGGAGATTGGAACCAGTTTCCCTTCATTGTTGTGGTATGCTGTCCGTGAAGTTTTCTGGGCTTCCATGGAAGGTCACCCAGGGGCCCCATATTGCATCAAATGCTTTAAGAGGTAGGTCAGCTTCTGGTTGGTAAGGGTGTTGTTGGCTAGAGTTCTCCAGAACAGGAGGGTTGGGGGGGCCAAGTATTTCCATTGTAGAAGAATGGCTTTTTTGGCATAGTAGAGAAGGTCCTCTGCCACTCCCAGTAGGCAACCAATTGGTGACAGGATCCAGGGAAAGCTTAGGGCCACCAGGGGTGGCAAAAAGCTCCTCTAGCTCCACTAGCGATGCAAAAAAAAAGCACGGAGGGGCGAGGGGAGGCGGCATCTCCTAGGGCGCCTTAGGGGAGCACTAGGGGAACAAATGCCTCACACACCCATTAACCCAGTGCCATATTTAGAGAGAGAAATATATACAGAGAACAACACACTGTTTATTATAGAGAGAGAAAGAGAAGGGATAGTAAAAACAAAATGGATCCATTGCCTGATCTCCCCAATGTTTACATGTGGAACACTGGGAAGGATCAGCACTACCTACAGAATGTATATAAACACAGCTCACGTGGATCCATTGCCTGATCTCCCCAATGTTTACATGTGGAACACTGGGAAGGATCAGCACTTCCTACAGAATGTATATAAACACAGCTCACGTGGATCCATTGCCTGATCTCCCCAATGTTTACATGTGGAACACTGGGAAGGATCAGCACTTCCTACAGAATGTATATAAACACAGCTCACGTGGATCCATTGCCTGATCTCCCCAATGTTTACATGTGGAACACTGGGAAGGATCAGCACTTCCTACAGAATGTATATAAACACAGCTCACGTGGATCCATTGCCTGATCTCCCCAATGTTTACATGTGGAACACTGGGAAGGATCAGCACTTCCTACAGAATGTATATAAACACAGCTCACGTGGATCCATTGCCTGATCTCCCCAATGTTTACATGTGGAACACTGGGAAGGATCAGCACTTCTTACAGAATGTATATAAACACAGCTCACGTGGATCCATTGCCTGATCTCCCCAATGTTTACATGTGGAACACTGGGAAGGATCAGCACTTCCTACAGAATGTATATAAACACAGCTCACGTGGATCCATTGCTTGATCTCCCCAATGTTTACATGTGGAACACTGGGAAGGATCAGCACTACCTACAGAATGTATATAAACACAGCTCACGTGGATCCATTGCCTGATCTCCCCAATGTTTACATGTGGAACACTGGGAAGGATCAGCACTTCCTACAGAATGTATATAAACACAGCTCACGTGGATCCATTGCCTGATCTCCCCAATGTTTACATGTGGAACACTGGGAAGGATCAGCACTTCCTACAGAATGTATATAAACACAGCTCACGTGGATCCATTGCTTGATCTCCCCAATGTTTACATGTGGAACACTGGGAAGGATCAGCACTTCCTACAGAATGTATATAAACACAGCTCACGTGGATCCATTGCTTGATCTCCCCAATGTTTACATGTGGAACACTGGGAAGGATCAGCACTTCCTACAGAATGTATATAAACACAGCTCACGTGGATCCATTGCCTGATCTCCCCAATGTTTACATGTGGAACACTGGGAAGGATCAGCACTTCCTACAGAATGTATATAAACACAGCTCACGTGGATCCATTGCTTGATCTCCCCAATGTTTACATGTGGAACACTGGGAAGGATCAGCACTACCTACAGAATGTATATAAACACAGCTCACGTGGATCCATTGCTTGATCTCCCCAATGTTTACATGTGGAACACTGGGAAGGATCAGCACTTCCTACAGAATGTATATAAACACAGCTCACGTGGATCCATTGCCTGATCTCCCCAATGTTTACATGTGGAACACTGGGAAGGATCAGCACTTCCTACAGAATGTATATAAACACAGCTCACGTGGATCCATTGCTTGATCTCCCCAATGTTTACATGTGGAACACTGGGAAGGATCAGCACTTCCTACAGAATGTATATAAACACAGCTCACGTGGATCCATTGCCTGATCTCCCCAATGTTTACATGTGGAACACTGGGAAGGATCAGCACTTCCTACAGAATGTATGTAAACACAGCTCACGTGGATCCATTTGTATGGCATAAAGATAAATGGCCACGCGCTGGACCTGTATACCATGTAGGCACCTAAGGGGCTGTGCCTAGGCGACTCTCAGGTGTCCATATGAGGTATAGTGCCTAGGGCAGCACCAAGCCTTAAAGTGGTAGCTCACCTTTATATTAACTTTTAGTATGATGTAGAGATTGCTATTCTGAGACAATTTGCAGTTGGTCTTCATTTTTTATTTCAGGTTTTTGAATGATTTAGCTTTTTGTTCAGCAGCTCTCCAGTTTGGAATTTTAGCAGCTGTCTGGTTGCTAGGGTCCAATTTAACCTCGCAACTAGGCAGTGGTTTGAAAGAGAGACAGGGATATGAATAGAGGAGGGTCTAAATAATTAAAAATATAAGTAATAAAAAGTAACAATAACAATAAAAATGGAGTCCAACAGAGCAACAGATTTTTTTGGGTGCCGGGGTCAGTGACCCCCCATTTGAAAGCTGCAAAGAGTCAGAAGATTTTCGAATAAAAAATTAGAAAATGAAGACCAACTGAAAAATTGCTAAGAACAGGCCATTTTATAACATACTAAAAGCTTACCTGAAGGTGAACCACCCCTTTAATACAGGCCTGCTGGTGTGCCAGCTCTTGTTGGCATGGTGCTTCCCCAATACCCGCCATATTATTGCCCAGTAATGGGGCAGGAAGGCAGGTAAAACCCCCATGTTGTATACTTATGTACTATATCTGTCAGGCCTCGTACCTGCATGGACCTGTCTATACGCCGTCTCAGGCCTCGGATGGCATGCCCTTGCCCAGCGAAGCGGCACATGTGGGGGGGCAGGGTGGGCAGCTTCTTTCCCAGCTCCTTGTTGACAAGATCCAGTTCGTCCTTGAACAGCTGGTACACTTGCACCGTCTTCTTATCAAACGTTCGCTTGATGGCCTGCCAGGCAGAGGGTACATCATTAGCAGCAATCTGTCTCTCTGGCACAGCATATAAACACTCTGGCGACAGGTTAACTTGGCCTTGCCAACATTCTACTGCTCTGATTGGTACAGGTTAAGTTCACCCTGTCAAACTCGAATGTTTTGATTGGTTAACGGGCTAAAAATGGCTGCAGGCTTGTTCCCTTGGATACCGGCCAGGCAGCAGCGCTGTTATTACAGAGCTTCACACCACTAAAAATGGAGCAGTTATGAAGCTGAGGGGAAAAATAAATACACTAAGTAATAAGTTTGCATGAAATGAATTCCTTCCCGCTGTGTTTGTGCATTAGTGAGGGCAGTAACCCGCCGGTACCGTGTGAGTGTGCCAATCGGCTGCTCTTGCCTAGCCAAGGTGTGCGTCTCGGGGAGCCCAAATAGCATCCCTTTATCTGTGTTCCCTTTCAGAGATAAATGAATGTGACTTCTTTTGTCTGCGCTCGGCTTTTGCCGAAATCTATGTAAAAAAAACATTTTTCAACTGCAAATAAAGGGAAATGTATTTGGAAGGCGCACCTTTATGCTGGAGTGTGATTAATGTATGAGTCAAACTGAGCCGAGGCATCGCTCAATACAGCAGCACCATCCACAGGGAATAGGGCTGAAAGCACAATGGGAAGCAATGCCCGCTCTTTGGGCACCTGTTCAGCTGCCCTTTATAATACCCAGGCCTGGCTCTCACTGGCATTATTACCCCCCCCCCCCATGATCCGACTTGCACTTAATCTCAACTAAGATAATTAATCCTTATTGGAGGCAAAACAATCCTATTGGCTTTATTATTGGCCAATACTGGCACTGATACAAACATAACTATGGCCTAATACTGGCACCAATACAAACATAACTATGGCCCAATACTGGCACCGATACAAACATAACTATGGCCCAATACTGGCACCGATACAAACATAACTATGGCCCAATACTGGCACCGATACAAACATAACTATGGCCTAATACTGGCACTGATACAAACATAACTATGGCCCAATACTGGCACTGATACAAACATAACTATGGCCCAATACTGGCACCGATACAAACATAACTATGGCCTAATACTGGCACCGATACAAACATAACTATGGCCCAATACTGGCACTGATACAAACATAACTATGGCCCAATACTGGCACCGATACAAACATAACTATGGCCTAATACTGGCACCGATACAAACATAACTATGGCCTAATACTGGCACCGATACAAACATAACTATGGCCCAATACTGGCACTGATACAAACATAACTATGGCCCAATACTGGCACCGATACAAACATAACTATGGCCTAATACTGGCACCGATACAAACATAACTATGGCCTAATACTGGCACCGATACAAACATAACTATGGCCCAATACTGGCACCGATACAAACATAACTATGGCCTAATACTGGCACCAATACAAACATAACTATGGCCCAATACTGGCACTGATACAAACATAACTATGGCCCAATACTGGCACCGATACAAACATAACTATGGCCTAATACTGGCACCGATACAAACATAACTATGGCCCAATACTGGCACCGATACAAACATAACTATGGCCTAATACTGGCACCAATACAAACATAACTATGGCCCAATACTGGCACTGATACAAACATAACTATGGCCCAATACTGGCACCGATACAAACATAACTATGGCCTAATACTGGCACCGATACAAACATAACTATGGCCTAATACTGGCACCGATACAAACATAACTATGGCCCAATACTGGCACCGATACAAACATAACTATGGCCTAATACTGGCACCAATACAAACATAACTATGGCCCAATACTGGCACTGATACAAACATAACTATGGCCCAATACTGGCACCGATACAAACATAACTATGGCCTAATACTGGCACCGATACAAACATAACTATGGCCCAATACTGGCACCGATACAAACATAACTATGGCCTAATACTGGCACCAATACAAACATAACTATGGCCCAATACTGGCACTGATACAAACATAACTATGGCCCAATACTGGCACTGATACAAACATAACTATGGCCTAATACTGGCACTGATACAAACATAACTATGGCCCAATACTGGCACCGATACAAACATAACTATGGCCTAATACTGGCACCGATACAAACATAACTATGGCCCAATACTGGCACCGATACAAACATAACTATGGCCCAATACTGGCACCGATACAAACATAACTATGGCCCAATACTGGCACCGATACAAACATAACTATGGCCCAATACTGGCACCGATACAAACATAACTATGGCCTAATACTGGCACCAATACAAACATAACTATGGCCCAATACTGGCACCGATACAAACATAACTATGGCCCAATACTGGCACCAATACAAACATAACTATGGCCTAATACTGGCACCGATACAAACATAACTATGGCCTAATACTGGCACCGATACAAACATAACTATGGCCCAATACTGGCACCGATACAAACATAACTATGGCCTAATACTGGCACCAATACAAACATAACTATGGCCTAATACTGGCACCGATACAAACATAACTATGGCCCAATACTGGCACCGATACAAACATAACTATGGCCTAATACTGGCACCAATACAAACATAACTATGGCCTAATACTGGCACCGATACAAACATAACTATGGCCCAATACTGGCACCGATACAAACATAACTATGGCCCAATACTGGCACCGATACAAACATAACTATGGCCCAATACTGGCACCGATACAAACATAACTAGGGCCTAATACTGGCACCAATACAAACATAACTATGGCCTAATACTGGCACCGATACAAACATAACTATGGCCTAATACTGGCACCGATACAAACATAACTATGGCCCAATACTGGCACCAATACAAACATAACTAGGGCCTAATACTGGCACTGATACAAACATAACTATGGCCCAATACTGGCACTGATACAAACATAACTATGGCCCAATACTGGCACTGATACAAACATAACTATGGCCCAATACTTGCACCGATACAAACATAACTATGGCCCAATACTGGCACCAATACAAACATAACTAGGGCCTAATACTGGCACCAATACAAACATAACTATGGCCTAATACTGGCACCGATACAAACATAACTATGGCCTAATACTGGCACCGATACAAACATAACTATGGCCCAATACTGGCACCGATACAAACATAACTATGGCCCAATACTGGCACCAATACAAACATAACTATGGCCCAATACTGGCACCAATACAAACATAACTATGGCCCAATACTGGCACTGATACAAACATAACTATGGCCCAATACTGGCACCAATACAAACATAACTATGGCCCAATACTGGCACTGATACAAACATAACTATGGCCCAATACTGGCACTGATACAAACATAACTATGGCCCAATACTGGCACCGATACAAACATAACTATGGCCCAATACTGGCACCAATACAAACATAACTAGGGCCTAATACTGGCACCAATACAAACATAACTATGGCCTAATACTGGCACCGATACAAACATAACTATGGCCTAATACTGGCACTGATACAAACATAACTATGGCCCAATACTGGCACCGATACAAACATAACTATGGCCCAATACTGGCACCAATACAAACATAACTATGGCCCAATACTGGCACCAATACAAACATAACTAGGGCCTAATACTGGCACTGATACAAACATAACTATGGCCCAATACTGGCACTGATACAAACATAACTATGGCCCAATACTGGCACTGATACAAACATAACTATGGCCCAATACTTGCACCGATACAAACATAACTATGGCCCAATACTGGCACCAATACAAACATAACTAGGGCCTAATACTGGCACCAATACAAACATAACTATGGCCTAATACTGGCACCGATACAAACATAACTATGGCCTAATACTGGCACCGATACAAACATAACTATGGCCCAATACTGGCACCGATACAAACATAACTATGGCCCAATACTGGCACCAATACAAACATAACTATGGCCCAATACTGGCACCAATACAAACATAACTATGGCCCAATACTGGCACTGATACAAACATAACTATGGCCCAATACTGGCACCAATACAAACATAACTATGGCCCAATACTGGCACTGATACAAACATAACTATGGCCCAATACTGGCACTGATACAAACATAACTATGGCCCAATACTGGCACCGATACAAACATAACTATGGCCCAATACTGGCACCAATACAAACATAACTAGGGCCTAATACTGGCACCAATACAAACATAACTATGGCCTAATACTGGCACCGATACAAACATAACTATGGCCTAATACTGGCACTGATACAAACATAACTATGGCCCAATACTGGCACCGATACAAACATAACTATGGCCCAATACTGGCACCAATACAAACATAACTATGGCCCAATACTGGCACCAATACAAACATAACTATGGCCCAATACTGGCACTGATACAAACATAACTATGGCCCAATACTGGCACCAATACAAACATAACTATGGCCCAATACTGGCACCGATACAAACATAACTATGGCCTAATACTGGCACCAATACAAACATAACTATGGCCCAATACTGGCACCAATACAAACATAACTATGGCCTAATACTGGCACCAATACAAACATAACTATGGCCCAATACTGGCACCAATACAAACATAACTATGGCCTAATACTGGCACTGATACAAACATAACTATGGCCCAATACTGGCACCAATACAAACATAACTATGGCCCAATACTGGCACTGATACAAACATAACTATGGCCCAATACTGGCACCAATACAAACATAACTATGGCCCAATACTGGCACCGATACAAACATAACTATGGCCTAATACTGGCACCGATACAAACATAACTATGGCCTAATACTGGCACCGATACAAACATAACTATGGCCCAATACTGGCACCAATACAAACATAACTATGGCCCAATACTGGCACCGATACAAACATAACTATGGCCTAATACTGGCACCAATACAAACATAACTATGGCCCAATACTGGCACCAATACAAACATAACTAGGGCCTAATACTGGCACCGATACAAACATAACTATGGCCCAATACTGGCACTGATACAAACATAACTATGGCCCAATACTGGCACTGATACAAACATAACTATGGCCCAATACTGGCACCAATACAAACATAACTATGGCCCAATACTGGCACTGATACAAACATAACTATGGCCCAATACTGGCACCAATACAAACATAACTATGGCCCAATACTGGCACCGATACAAACATAACTATGGCCCAATACTGGCACCAATACAAACATAACTATGGCCCAATACTGGCACCAATACAAACATAACTAGGGCCTAATACTGGCACTGATACAAACATAACTATGGCCCAATACTGGCACCGATACAAACATAACTATGGCCCAATACTGGCACCGATACAAACATAACTATGGCCCAATACTGGCACTGATACAAACATAACTATGGCCCAATACTGGCACTGATACAAACATAACTATGGCCCAATACTTGCACCGATACAAACATAACTATGGCCCAATACTGGCACCAATACAAACATAACTAGGGCCTAATACTGGCACCAATACAAACATAACTATGGCCTAATACTGGCACCGATACAAACATAACTATGGCCTAATACTGGCACCGATACAAACATAACTATGGCCCAATACTGGCACCGATACAAACATAACTATGGCCCAATACTGGCACCAATACAAACATAACTATGGCCCAATACTGGCACCAATACAAACATAACTATGGCCCAATACTGGCACTGATACAAACATAACTATGGCCCAATACTGGCACCAATACAAACATAACTATGGCCCAATACTGGCACTGATACAAACATAACTATGGCCCAATACTGGCACTGATACAAACATAACTATGGCCCAATACTGGCACCGATACAAACATAACTATGGCCCAATACTGGCACCAATACAAACATAACTAGGGCCTAATACTGGCACCAATACAAACATAACTATGGCCTAATACTGGCACCGATACAAACATAACTATGGCCTAATACTGGCACTGATACAAACATAACTATGGCCCAATACTGGCACCGATACAAACATAACTATGGCCCAATACTGGCACCAATACAAACATAACTATGGCCCAATACTGGCACCAATACAAACATAACTATGGCCCAATACTGGCACTGATACAAACATAACTATGGCCCAATACTGGCACCAATACAAACATAACTATGGCCCAATACTGGCACCGATACAAACATAACTATGGCCTAATACTGGCACCGATACAAACATAACTATGGCCTAATACTGGCACCGATACAAACATAACTATGGCCTAATACTGGCACTGATACAAACATAACTATGGCCCAATACTGGCACCAATACAAACATATACTGGCACCAGTGAAACTGACCAACCTGTTCCAGACTTACCTTTATACTTTCTCTATAATCCACATTCAGTCTTCCCTTTTCCAACCCACAGACCCAGAATATCCCACACAGCCCTGACAGGCCGCAACCTCAGGTTCCGTGGACTCACCTCCCGGGCCGACAGATGATGAAACACATCCAAAAGTTCGACACCCTCTTCGACCCCACGCACCGTCTCGAATGCCGTATTGATCAGATTCTGCATCATTACCTCCAGATCCTTCACGCCGGCCCGAAACCTACAGGAGGTTATCAGGAAAGGGTTAAGGCTAAACATACCTACAGCTACTGAAAAATCATGTTTTTATTTGAATATCCATAATAAAAATATAAAGACCCCATAAAGTTCCCCCTTTATGGGAACTTTATGGGGTCTGTATATTTTTAATATGGATATTTTAATAAAAACATGATATTTAATTACTAATATCCTGTAAACGATATCCTTATACACGGTGCTTAGTGATGTCATCAGTTATAATCTATAACCTATAGTTGAAAAATATTAGATTATTATAAGTTACATTGGAGTTCCATGAACTGTATAAAGCTTTTATATGGTCATGGAACTCCTCGGTGACATATAATGTCCTTATATTATACAATAGGGGGTGCATTATTAACTATATATATACAGTATGTACTTGTACTTTGTTACAAGTGCTTACTACTGCTTTGGCTGGGTGCTGTTTTCTCTACACTGGGCCCTAAAGAGACTGAGCCAGAAGGAACTCTGAGTATCACTCATGTATTATAAGGGATAATGTACCCCCTACTGTAAATGATAAGGATATTAGCAGTCACTGAGGGGTTCTGTGCCCCCCATATAAAGGCACAAGGCTGCAGGCTGAGTTATACAGGGAACTCTGAGTATCACTCATGTATTAAAAGGGATAATGTACCCCCTACTGTAAATGATAAGGATATTAGCAGTCACTGAGGGGTTCTGTGCCCCCCATATAAAGGCACAAGGCTGCAGGCTGAGTTATACAGGGAACTCTGAGTATCACTCATGTATTATAAGGGTTACTGTACCCCCTACTGTAAATGATAAGGATATTAGCAGTCACTGAGGGGTTCTGTGCCCATATAAAGGCACAAGGCTGCAGGCTGAGTTATACAGGGAACTCTGAGTATCACTCATGTATTATAAGGGATAATGTACCCCCTACTGTAAATGATAAGGATATTAGCAGTCACTGAGGGGTTCTGTGCCCCCCATATAAAGGCACAAGGCTGCAGGCTGAGTTATACAGGGAACTCTGAGTATCACTCATGTATTATAAGGGATAATGTACCCCCTACTGTAAATGATAAGGATATTAGCAGTCACTGAGGGGTTCTGTGCCCCCCATATAAAGGCACAAGGCTGCAGGCTGAGTTATACAGGGAACTCTGAGTATCACTCATGTATTATAAGGGATAATGTACCCCCTACTGTAAATGATAAGGATATTAGCAGTCACTGAGGGGTTCTGTGCCCCCCATATAAAGGCACAAGGCTGCAGGCTGAGTTATACAGGGAACTCTGAGTATCACTCATGTATTATATGGGATAAGGCACAAGGCTGCTTCTTAGAATCTCTTTTCTGGTTGCTAAGGTCACTTGCTCTAGCAACTAAATTGCATTATACACCTCAAGTTGGCAAACCACTTGACAACAGACTGACTACTTACTACTGGTTCTGCGGAGCTGACTTACCTGTTGTAGTCATCGTGCCACGACGTGTTCTTTACATCCAGAATGGTTTTCTTGACAGCCTTGAGCTGCTGCAGGTTCTTGTGGAAGGTTTCCTCTATCTCCAGCAGGCTGCGTGTAACCGCTGGCCCCTGGGCCCCAGAGAAGCACGGGAGTTGGCTCTGCTTGCCATCCTGCCAGCGGGCAAACTGCTCCTGGCACAGGCACACCTAGAATGGAAGGAATACGTGAACTAAGCTGTGGGAGCTCAGAGTTTGCAATCTAGTTACTATGGTAAATTACCCTAGCAACTGGCCCTGCTCTGTGTGTCTGAAATGCAGATGGAAGGGACGGGCTGGAAAGGCAGATAGGCCAGAGCAATAATGAAGATGAAGCTTCAGGGTCAGCCTGCATTTTGGTTGCTGGGATCACTGTCCCTAGGCAACCAGATTAATGCAGGTTGGAGATAGGGGCAGAATAAGATGCTAAATATATATTAATAATAATAATTCTCAGAATGTGGAAGGATGCCCAACTCTGGGAAAGTATCCAATAGCAGCCAATCAGCAATCAGCTATGATCAGTCATCTGCAGTGATACTAATGAAAGCAACGCTTTGATTGATTTGCCACAGACTATTAACCTGATGTAATAATTATATCTGTTTATTTGTTTTCCTTCCCCTTTATAAGTCAGTATAATTGTGAAGTTACCCCTGATACAGAGGGGACTAGCACGGGCTTTAGAGAAGAGATCTCCTACAGAACTACACATCCCAGCAATTCAGCTGGCAATGTAATAAGAATACAAATACCATCGCCCCCTGCATTCTGCCCTAGTTCAGCAACAACAGCTGGAGCGCAGGTTAAAAATCTCTGCCTGAGGATCCTAATGGCAGAATGTCTTTGCTGGAGGCGTTGGTGCTGCTACACTGGCACATAAGGGGTTACACTGACCGCTACCCGCCCTGCTTTTGGCCACGCGGCAGGTAAGGCTCAATGGTGCGCCGATCCTGTGCATTACTCCCCATGGCAACAAGCAATGCGAGTAGCGTTGCTAAGAGCTCTCCTGCTGCCCCAGTGAATAGGGATGGAGGCCACTTCAGCTCCACCATTATGTCCTTCCAGCAGAAGAGGGAGGGGCTTAAACTGTGCCGGAGGCGCACATCATCCACTTTATCTGCTGATTCCTCAACCTTTCATACATCCTTAGCTACTGTATCTACTGCCCTTATATATACTGCCCTTATATATACTGCCCCTTATATATACTGCCCCTTATATATACTGCCCCTTATATATACTGCCCCTTATATATACTGCCCTTTATACTGCCCTTATATATAATGCCCTTATATAGACTGTCCCTTATATATACTGCCCTTTATACTGCCCTTATATATACTGCCCTTTATACTGCCCTTATATATACTGCCCTTTATACTGCCCTTATATATACTGCCCCTTATATATACTGCCCTTTATACTGCCCTTATATATACTGCCCTTATATATACTGCCCCTTATATATACTGCCCTTATATATACTGCCCTTATATATACTGCCCTTATATATACTGCCCCTTATATATACTGCCCTTATATATACTGCCCCTTATATATACTGCCCTTATATATACTGCCCCTTATATATACTGCCCCTTATATATACTGCCCTTATATATACTGCCCTTTATACTGCCCTTATATATACTGTCCCTTATATATACTGCCCTTTATACTGCCCCTTATATATACTGCCCTTATATATACTGCCCCTTATATATACTGCCCTTATATATACTGCCTCTTAGACTGCCCTTATATATACTGCCCCTTTATACTGCCCTTATATATACTGCCCCTTATATATACTGCCCTTATATATACTGCCCCTTAGACTGCCCTTATATATACTGCCCCTTTATACTGCCCTTATATATACTGCCCCTTTATACTGCCCTTATATATACTGCCCCTTATATATACTGCCCCTTGTACTGCCCTTATATATACTGCCCTTATATATACTGCCCCTTAGACTGCCCTTATATATACTGCCCCTTTATACTGCCCTTATATATACTGCCCCTTTATACTGCCCTTATATATACTGCCCCTTATATATACTGCCCCTTGTACTGCCCTTATATATACTGCCCCTTATATATACTGCCCTTATATATACTGCCCCTTATATATACTGCCCCTTATATATACTGCCCCTTATATATACTGCCCCTTATATATACTGCCCTTATATATACTGCCCCTTATATATACTGCCCTTTTATACTGCCCTTATATATACTGCCCCTTATACTGCCCTTATATATACTGCCCCTTATATATACTGCCCCTTTATACTGCCCTTATATATACTGCCCTTATATATACTGCCCCTTATATATACTGCCCTTATATATACTGCCCCCTTATATATACTGCCCCAGGCCCCATCACCCAGGAAGTGATACAGAGCTTCTGGCATCAATGGGAGCATATGGCACATTGGCGTATTCTGTGGTACTCACTACTTATTACACCCTCTGTGTCACCCTGCAGGGGGAGGGGCCGACTCACGGCTCCTTCTGTCTGTGTCACTGTGTCACCCTGCAGGGGGAGGGGCAGACTCACGGCTCCTTCTGTCTGTGTCACTGTGTCACCCTGCAGGGGGAGGGGCAGACTCACAGCTCCTTCTGTCTGTGTCACTGTGTCACCCTGCAGGGGGAGGGGCCGACTCACAGCTCCTTCTGTCTGTGTCACTGTGTCACCCTGCAGGGGGAGGGGCAGACTCCCGGCTCCTTCTGTCTGTGTCACTGTGTCACCCTGCAGGGGGAGGGGCAGACTCACGGCTCCTTCTGTCTGTGTCACTGTGTCACCCTGCAGGGGGAGGGGCAGACTCACAGCTCCTTCTGTCTGTGTCACTGTGTCACCCTGCAGGGGGAGGGGCCGACTCACGGCTCCTTCTGTCTGTGTCACTGTGTCACCCTGCAGGGGGAGGGGCAGACTCACGGCTCCTTCTGTCTGTGTCACTGTGTCACCCTGCAGGGGGAGGGGCAGACTCACAGCTCCTTCTGTCTGTGTCACTGTGTCACCCTGCAGGGGGAGGGGCAGACTCACAGCTCCTTCTGTCTGTGTCACTGTGTCACCCTGCAGGGGGAGGGGCAGACTCACGGCTCCTTCTGTCTGTGTCACTGTGTCACCCTGCAGGGGGAGGGGCAGACTCACGGCTCCTTCTGTCTGTGTCACTGTGTCACCCTGCAGGGGGAGGGGCAGACTCACAGCACCCTCAGTCTGTGTCACCCTGTGACCTTATACCTACCTCCAAGAGATCCTTACAGCGCTGTATGAATGCATCCACTTGAGCAAATATACTGGTTTGATCCAGAACCCATCCAGTTTTTGAAAACCTAAAAATCAAAACACTTGTTGATAATATCCTGGCCTTCGCTACAAATGAGCACAAATATCATGGCCCCCTTCTGCCGATTCCTATTAACAGCTCAGTTGTGTTTCTAAAGCAGATATCTGAAAGGAATGATCAAACATATTGGCCACAAGGTATTGCTGAGCTACAGCTCTCAATGGGGCCTATTTATAAACACTGGGCAAATCTGCACCTGGGCAGTAACCCATAGCAACCAATTGGTTATTAGCGTTTTTCAGCCAGCTGCTGGTTGAACACTGAAAGAAATCATCCGACTGGTTGCCATGGCTTACAGCCCAGGTGCAAATTTGCCCAGTGTTTATAAATCACCCCCAATGTGTCACTGAGAGCCATATTAGTCTACTGTACTACTTCCATATGTCCCAATACACAAATGTTTCCATGTACATGTCTGCTGTGGACAATGGAAGTTTGGGATCCAGACAGAAAGTATAAATTATATGTATAACAAGTTAAAACAAATGCCCCAGCCCCACACACTCAGGAAGGGGAGTGGAAATCTGTGTATATACCAAAGGGGAATAGACACTCTCACACGTTTCAGTGCCTATGGCATTTTAGTATATATATATATAGAAAGTGTGAATGTAACAGAAAGGAACAGCTTGGGCACCTGGGGGCTACAAACCTGTGATGGATGCTGGCCGCAGTCAGGTAATGCTCCTTCCAGGCATTACAGCACATGATACAGTCCTTAAGCACCTGCCGACTTGATGTCACGTAACCATCAAAGATGTGGTCTAGGGACACCTGGTGGCTGCACAGGTGGATCAGCTCATTACTAATCTAGGGAGACAGGACAGGTTCTGGTTACCAACATTATTTATATAATCATTGAATAACTCCATTCAAAGTCATATATCAGAATGTAAAGGCAAAGACATTTATACAATAACACTATCCCATTAGGGTGAAGACACACAGAGCTACTTAGTAGCAGCTACTACATGCCAAAAAATGCCCTGCCATTGACAATGCTGAGAACTGCCAGTAAATGATCAGCATTGTCTTTCAGCAGCCGTGACAAGTAGCTGCTACTAGTAGCTCCGTGTGTCTTCACCCTTAGGGCTCTGGCACATGGGGAGATTAGTCGCCCGCGACAAATCTCCCTGTTCGCGGGCGGCTATTCTCCCCGGATTGCCATCCCACCGGCGAAAATGTAAGTCGCCGGTGGGATGGCACACACTGCACAGGCGATTTCAGCAAATTGCCGAAAATGCCTCGCGAGGCAACTTCGGCGATTTGCCGAAAACGCTTGCGCAGCGTGTGCCATCCCACCGGCGACTTAAATTTTCACCGGTGGGATGGTAGTTCGGGGAGATTAGTCGCCCGTGACAAGGGAGATTTATCGCGGGCGACTAATCTCCCCCTGTGCCAGAGCCCTTAGGGTGAAGACACACGGAGCTACTAGTAGCAGCTACTTGTAGTTTCTACTTAAATAGACAATGCTGATCACTTACTGATAACTGTCTCTACGTGTGTTTTAGTAGAGGCAATTCTCAGTACTGTCTATGGCAGGGGATTTTCTGGAGCTTAGTAGCAGTGACAAGTGCCGTGTGACTTTACCCTTAGTAATTATTGCTAAGGATCACCTCTTAGGGCAGGGGTACACGGGGAGATTAGTTGCCTTGCGACAAATCTTCGTTGTCGCGGGCGACTAATCTCCCCGCAATGCCATCCCACCGGCTAGAATGTAAATCGCTGGTGGGATGGCATACGTGTCACTGCGATTCCCGCAGTCGCCCGAAGTTGTCTGGAGAGGAAACTTCGGGCTACTGCAGGACATCACAGCGATGCGTATGCCATTCCAATGGCGATTTACATTCTAGCTGGTGGGATGGCATTGCGGGGAGATAAGTCACCCACGACAACGACTAATCTCGCCGTGTACCCCTGCCCTTTGGTCCTTTCTTTCTCCATTCAAACACTCACTGCTGCCTGACTCTTCCCTTCTCTGCCTGCTACGCACAACACACTTTTAGGGTGAAGACACACAACGTTACTTAGTAGCAGCTACTTGTCACAACTACTAAATGCCAAAAAAACACCTGCTATAGACAATACTGAGAACTAAGACGCACATAGAGACAGTTATCAGTAAATGATCTGTATTGTCTATTCCTGTAGCCGTGACAAGTAGCTGCTACTAAGTAGCTCTGTGTGCCTTCACCCTTAGGGTAAGAAGCCATGGAGCGACTAACTCGCCTGAGACAGATCTCTGCTATCGCGGACGAGTAACTGACCCCAAAAAGGCTTTCCACTGGCAACAGTAGAAGTCACTGGTGGAAAGCCCTTCGCATCGCTGTGGTTTTTGAAATCTCGCAAAGTTGCCTGCAGGGTCGGGGGCACCGAACTGCAGAGATAAGTGACTTTTCTGTAAGGACAGCCTACAGTTGCACTACCCTGATGCGATTTATAATGGGACAGAGACCATTGGAGCAGTTTGGTTCTGACCTTGCGAAACAGAGAGGTGAGTCTCTCCCGAGTGTTGTAGAAGGGTGAGTTGACCCAGATGACCCGGACCAGACTCAGAAGTCGTGGGAGCTTTGGAGGGATGTCCTTCAGGCTTAGGGAAGTCAGCTCTTCAAAGGGTGCCTTTAGCACTGATAGGAAGGAGAGGTTGGACTGAGCCTGGATGGTGCCCTCCTAATTGTGTGAGAGGGAAAAATAAACAGAATGAGAGATACATTTATAACTGTTATATGGGCATCGGAGAGTCTGCTTGGAAACCCACACACTTCACTTTTTCTTTCAGACACCCAGTATGAATTCATGCAAGCAAGGGGAAGTTATACCTACCCCACAATCCCAGAGGGTATAAGTAACTGAGTGTGCTCATGGAAGCAAGGGGAAGTTATACCTAACACACAATCCCAGAGGGTATAAGTAACTGAGTGAGCTCATGGAAGCAAGGGGAAGTTATACCTAACACACAATCCCAGAGGGTATAAGTAACTGAGTGTGCTCATGGAAGCAAGGGGAAGTTATACCTACCCCACAATCCCAGAGGGTATAAGTAACTGAGTATGCTCATGGAAGCAAGGGGAAGTTATACCTACCCCACAATCCCAGAGGGTATGGGTAACTGAGTGAGCTCATGGAAGCAAGGGGAAGTTATACCTACCCCACAATCCCAGAGGGTATAAGTAACTGAGTGTGCTCATGGAAGCAAGGGGAAGTTATACCTACCCCACAATCCCAGAGGGTATAAGTAACTGAGTGTGCTCATGGAAACAAGGGGAAGTTATACCTACCCCACAATCCCAGAGGGTATGGGTAACTGAGTGTGGTCATGGAAACAAGGGGAAGTTATACCTACCCCACAATCCCAGAGGGTATGGGTAATTGAGTATGCTCATGGAAGCAAGGGGAAGTTATACCTACCACACAATCCCAGAGGGTATAAGTTACTGAGTGTGCTCATGGAAACAAGGGGAAGTTATACCTACCCCACAATCCCAGAGGGTATGGGTAACTGAGTATGCTCATGGAAACAAGGGGAAGTTATACCTACCCCACAATCCCAGAGGGTATGGGTAACTGAGTGTGCTCATGGAAACAAGGGGAAGTTATACCTACCCCACAATCCCAGAGGGTATGGGTAACTGAGTGTAACTCATGGAAGCAAGGGGAAGTTATACCTACCCCACAATCCCAGAGGGTATAAGTAACTGAGTGAGCTCATGGAAGCAAGGGGAAGTTATACCTACCCCACAATCCCAGAGGGTATGGGTAACTGAGTATGCTCATGGAAACAAGGGGAAGTTATACCTACCCCACAATCCCAGAGGGTATGGGTAACTGAGTGTAACTCATGGAAGCAAGGGGAAGTTATACCTACCCCACAATCCCAGAGGGTATAAGTAACTGAGTGAGCTCATGGAAGCAAGGGGAAGTTATACCTACCCCACAATCCCAGAGGGTATGGGTAACTGAGTGTGCTCATGGAAGCAAGGGGAAGTTATACCTACCCCACAATCCCAGAGGGTATGGGTAACTGAGTGTGCTCATGGAAGCAAGGGGAAGTTATACCTACCCCACAATCCCAGAGGGTATGGGTAACTGAGTGTGCTCATGGAAACAAGGGGAAGTTATACCTACCACACAATCCCAGAGGGTATAAGTAACTGAGTGAGCTCATGGAAGCAAGGGGAAGTTATACCTACCACACAATGCCAGAGGGTATGGGTAACTGAGTGTGCTCATGGAAGCAAGGGGAAGTTATACCTACCCCACAATCCCAGAGGGTATGGGTAACTGAGTGTGCTCATGGAAGCAAGGGGAAGTTATACCTACCCCACAATCCCAGAGGGTATAAGTAACTGAGTGAGCTCATGGAAGCAAGGGGAAGTTATACCTACCCCACAATCCCAGAGGGTATAAGTAACTGAGTGAGCTCATGGAAGCAAGGGGAAGTTATACCTACCACACAATCCCAGAGGGTATGGGTAACTGAGTGTGCTCATGGAAGCAAGGGGAAGTTATACCTACCCCACAATCCCAGAGGGTATGGGTAACTGAGTGTGCTCATGGAAGCAAGGGGAAGTTAAACAACAGCATATACAGGATCTGTAGTATCAGATAGTTGGGCAGTGAGAACTAACCAACTGCATGGTTGTCACTCCCACAAGCTCTCTCTTACCTGGATCTGTTTGGACAGTTTATGAAAGGGCCCCACATAGGAAGACTTTGCCATTTCCAGTATCATCTTGATGTGTCTGACCCCGGGTTGGTCGAGCTGCTTGCTGATCCCAGTCAGGTCTGCGCATCGGTCCCTCCAGAAGTCAATTTCTTCCAAGGGACCAGAACTCTCCCCTATCTCTACGGCTTCCTGGGCACTCAGAACCTCTTTGATCTGGCGGGTCCAGTGGACCATAGCAGCTGCAAGAAGCAGGATTTATTAAGCCCTCAGTGTAAACCAATGGCAAATAACTTGGTCTGTTTAAATTGGCCAGGGCAACCAATCAGCAATTAGCTTTTACTGGCGTACAACAGACAGAGGCTGGCAGAACTCAGGGGCTCGGTTCTGAGGGAACATAACTTGTTAATGGGGGGGGGTTCACCTCTAAGTTAACTTTCAATATGTTATAGAATGGCTAATTCTAAGCAACTTTTTAATTGGTCTTCATTTTCTATCTTTTATAGTTTTTTATTTTTTGCCGTCTTTGACCCCGGCAGCCAAAAAACTATTGCTCTGTGAGGCTACAATTTTATTTTTACTTTCTATTACTTTTCTTTCTATTCGGCCCCTCTACTATTTATATATCAATTGCTTTGCCAAACCACTCCCTGGTAACTAAGGTAAATTGGACCCTAGCAACCAGATAACTGCTAAAATTCCAAACTGGAGAGCTAATAAACAAAAAGCTAAATAATTCAAAACTTGAAAAATGAAGACCAATTGCAAAGTGTCTCTGGATTATACTAAAAGTTGAACTCAAAGGTGAACAACCCCTTTAAGAGGGCATGGGGTACTTGGGAGTTGCCGGTGGCATGGGGTAAGTTGGTGCCGTGGCACGTTTCATTTACTTTCCAACCGCTGCACGAGCTCCTTGTCTTTCACAGCCACCTCCACGTCTAGGTGCAAGGCCTCGATGGGAATGTAGAGGACGGTCTGACCCTGCAGCTTGTACCGCGCATCTGTGAAGCACATCATTGGTTAGCCGGCAACGAGGAAGGTTTGGCCATTAATAAACAATAGCCGGAACACTAGTGTAGTGACTGCCATTAGGGAGAAGACACACTGAGCAACTAGTAGCAGCTACTTTTCATAGCTACTAAACTACATTGCAGTAGACAATACTGAGAATTGCCTCTGCTAAAACACACATAGACATAGTTATCAGTAAATGATCAGCATTGTCTATTTTAGTAGCCACGACAAGTAGCTGCTACTAGTAGCTCCGTGTGTCTTCACCCTTAGCTAATGCTGTAGACCAGTGCTGTCCAACTGGCGGCCCGCGGGCCGCATGCGGCCCGCGACCCCCCTCTGTGTGGCCCCCCACCTGTCTGGCTGCTTTGATGGCTTACTCTTGTGTAAGCTTTAAATGGTATCAGTACTGAGATTAACTGGCCCCCTGCATGGTTCTCACCTCAGATTCAGGCTGTAATCCCTCTGTATTGTTTAAACATGTAATCCCCTGTGTTGTTCACACCTTTTAATCTCTGCATTGTTCCCCCCCTGCAGTGTTCACACCTCAGGCTCAGGCTGTAATCACCCCCATTGTTCCCCTGTTCACACCTCAGGAGCAGTAGAAACCCACAAATAATCCCTGCACACTACAAAAAGAACATATACTGAGGTGGTACTGCAATTAAAAAGTTTTTTTAATATATAGTTATTGTGCAGACTGTAGGAGCATTGCCAGCATTGTGTCACTGTATGCTGCCTGTGTGTGCCATACACACAGGCAGCATAGGGCAAGCAGAGTATGGCACACACAGGCAGGTTAGGGAAGGCAGAGTATGGCACACACAGGCAGAGTAGGGCAGGCAGAGTATGGCACACAAAGGCCAAGTTTGGCACAAACCAGCCAAGAATGGCACACGCAGTGAAAGTATGGCACACGCAGGCAGGGTAGGGAAGGCAGAGTATGGCACACACAGGCAGGGTAGGGAAGGCAGAGTATGGCACACACAGGCCAAGTATGGCACAAACCAGCCAAGAATGGCACACACAGTGAAAGTATGGCACACAGGCAGGGTAGGGCAGGCAGAGTATGGCACACACAGGCAGGGTAGGGAAGGCAGAGTATGGCACACACAAAGGCAGGGTAGGGCAGGCAGAGTATGGCACACACACAGGCAGGGTAGGGCAGGCAGAGTATGGCAGGTTTTTGCTGTACTACAACCATTAATATGGGTATGGTCATGTGATAACATGGGTGTGGTTTCAAGTGGGTGCGGTCAAAACTGGCTTCCATTATCGGCCCTCCACCACGTAGGTCGGAAAAATTCCGGCCCTCGGTACAACAGAAGTTGGACAGCACTGCTGTAGACAATGGGTGGCTTCAGGAGGGCTTTATTTAAACACAAGCTGATTAGTAGGACATTTTGGTGGGTCCTTGATGTGGCCATACATGGGCTATAGGGCTAATTTGATCGTTTGGCTCTAGGGCCAAAAGATTTGAATTATAACAGCGGGCATAGGTGCCGTCAGACCGAGGACTACATCAACAATCCAATGTGGTCCCCGATCTGACGGAAAATCAAACCTGCCCAATCAAGATCTGGCCAATTTTTAAGCCAATCAAGGGTCCCATACACGGGCAGATAAGCTGCTGAATTGGTCTAAAGGACTCGAACGGGCAGCTAAAATCTGCCCGTGTATGGCCACCATTAAACTGTTGAGATGCCTGCACCATCCCGCTATGGCTATGGGCCAGTTTGGCTTGTTGGCTGGGCCATCAATTAGATCATAGTGTGGGCCTGTCGGGTTAGGACATCAACACCCATAAGGTCATCAACTGACTGATTTTCAAACTGGTCAGATATCGGCCTGAATGCCAGGGGCAGGTCCCATACACGGGGATATGTGGGCATCCCCCTGGCATTCAGGATGAACATGGCAGGGGGTTAATTTGGAGGAGTATCTGGCTGATACGTCACCTGTGAGCGCAGCCAGGAAGCGGTGCACGTGCGCAGAGAAGTTGTTGCGTATACTCTCCGGCCAGGTGGCGTTGCTGAATATGTATGGGGTGTACAGTCCGTTCATGAGTCTCAATAGGGCCACAATGGCCGTGCCTCGGACTGAGCCAAACTGCAGCGTTTCCTCCAGGTTGTCCGGCGTCAGGGTGGCCCCCTCCTTGCGGATGAAGTACATTAACTGCTCCACGTTCTGAGTGAGAAAGGAAGGACACGTTAGCCGGCCAGAGTGAGTAGTGGGGCGGGGATATATTGGTACCCAGGGTGCTAACAAGTACATATGAGTGGCACTCCTGACTGCCACATTGTCCATCAGTTTATATGGGACACCTGTGCCATCCAGGAGTGGGGTTAGAGTTGGCATAAATGGGCATATGCCTTGATAAAACATAATGGGGGTCATTTATCAACACTGGGCAAATTTGCCCGTGGACAGTAACCCATGGCAACCAATAAAATAGTTACAGTCATTGTTCTACCTGTTTCTGGCTGAAAAAAAGCTAATCTCTGGTGGCTATGGGTTATTGCCCATGTTGATAAATGAGCCCCAGTATTTCATTAATAAGTCAATTAATATAATTAATAATAAGTACATCAATATCCTTCTACCCTGTGTGTTTGTCTGATCCCCCTAAACACCTTAGCCTTTCTTCTGTATGTGCCAGGCAGGGAATATTGGTATAAACTTTCCTCCCTAATCGGCTATGGGGGCCCAGGGGCATGTTTGGCCCCGGCTCAGGCCTGTGGCTGCTCTAATCTACTGTATGAATAAGGAGCGCTGCTTATGGGATAATTGCTATAGTCCTGATATTGAGAGCACGCGGGGTGGCGGGCAGCACGTGGGCACAACAACGCCATCTGTACCAACTGCTCACACCATCCACTCTGCCAATTTAACTTATTTGGACTCATTAGCGCTCGTTAGAAAACATCAGCCTAACAATGACTGGCTTCTTTATTACTGGCAGTAAGCTGTAATGAGACTGGGGACAAGCCACCTGTGACCTGAGAGATGATGTGCAACTACAGCTCCCGCTGCATGGGATAGCCTTTGGTTGTAACCTAGTGACCAGTGCCCAATGGCTGCACAACTGCACCAGGATACCCGTGTTATAGCAGGGAGTTGGGCTACGGGATATTGCAAGGATTTGTCCCCCCCCAATGCAATACAGTAAAATAGAAATACAGAGAATAGCCTTGAGCAGGGGAACAGCTCCAGCGCAGAAATAGTGGGAATAGTATTGGGGTGGGGGAGCAGCTCCATGGGGGAAACAGTGGGAATAGTATTGGGGTGGGGGAGCAGTTCCATGGGGGAAATAGTGGGAATAGTATTGGGGTGGGGAGCAGCTCCATGGGGGAAACAGTGGGAATAGTATTGGGGTGGGGGAGCAGTTCCATGGGGGAAATAGTGGGAATAGTATTGGGGTGGGGAGCAGCTCCATGGGGGAAACAGTGGGAATAGTATTGGGGTGGGGGAGCAGTTCCATGGGGGAAATAGTGGGAATAGTATTGGGGTGGGGGAGCAGCTCCATGGGGGAAACAGTGGGAATAGTATTGGGGTGGGGGAGCAGTTCCATGGGGGAAATAGTGGGAATAGTATTGGGGTGGGGAGCAGCTCCATGGGGGAAACAGTGGGAATAGTATTGGGGTGGGGGAGCAGCTCCATGGGGGAAACAGTGGGAGTAGTATTGGGGTGGGAGCAGCTCCATGGGGGAAATAGTGGGAATAGTATTGGGGTTGGGAGCAACTCCATGGGGGAAATAGTGGGAATAGTATTGGGGTGGGGGAGCAGCTCCATGGGGGAAACAGTGGGAATAGTATTGGGGTGGGGGAGCAGTTCCATGGGGGAAATAGTGGGAATAGTATTGGGGTGGGGAGCAGCTCCATGGGGGAAACAGTGGGAATAGTATTGGGGTGGGAGCAGCTCCATGGGGGAAATAGTGGGAATAGTATTGGGGTTGGGAGCAACTCCATGGGGGAAATAGTGGGAATAGTATTGGGGTGGGGGAGCAACTCCATGGGGGAAATAGTGGGAATAGTATTGGGGTTGGGGAGCAGCTCCATTGGAGAAATAGAGAGTATAGAGTTGGGTGGGGGAGCAGCTCCATAGAAGGAATAGAGGGAACAGAGTCTGGGTGGGGGCAGCTCCATGAAAGGAATACAGGGTAAAAAGTTGGAGTGGGGGAACAAATCCATGAGAGAAATAGTGTGAACAGCGTTGGTGTGGGGGTCAGCTCCATGGGAGAAATAGAGAGTATAGAGTCGGGGTGGGGGTGCAGCTCCATGGGAGAAATAGAGAGTATAGAGTCGGGGTGGGGGGTGCAGCTCCATGGGAGAAATAGAGAGTATAGAGTCGGGGTGGGGGAGCAGCTCCATGGGAGAAATAGAGAGTATAGAGTCGGGGTGGGGGTGCAGCTCCATGGGAGAAATAATGGGAATATATTTGATTGGGGGGCAGCTCATGGGAGAAATAGTAGAGTATAGAGTAATAGTAGAAGAAATAGTAGAAGTATAGAGTTGGGTGGAGGGCAGCTCCAGGGGTGAGATAATGGGAACAGAGTCTGGGTTGGGGGCAACTCCATGGGAGAAATAGAGGGCATAGGGTTGGGTGGGGGGCAACTCCATGGGAGAAATAGAGGGCATAGGGTTGGGTGGGGGGCAACTCCATGGGAGAAATAGAGGGCATAGGATTGGGTGGGGGGCAGCTCCAGGGGAGAGATAATGGGAACAGAGTCTGGGTGGGGGGCAGCTCCATGGAAACAGTGGAAATACAACTGGGATGGTGGGATTCTTTGCCGCAATGACTGCACATAAATGCCCCCGACAGTACATGCCCATAACACATTGCCTCGTGATTTGCTGCTAATTTTGTTATGCCACCCAGCACAGGAGACTTGGTCTGCCCAACGATTCTGCCTTACAACAGCAACATGGAGGGCTGGAAATATTCCAAATATTGACAATAGCGCCATGACTTATTGAGCTGAGCCTCGCATGTGCGTACAGTAAATAACTAACGTACAAATATGAGCGCCAAATATATCTCGTGGCACAACTGGGCGGCAAGTGAGTTCCACGTTATCGATGAAAGCCTATTGACTTGCCTCCCACGGATCAGGAGCAGTGCATAATAAATTGCTTTTACCCACAGTGAATTATACACAGAAACACATTTCTTGAGGTGGGGGTGCACAGAGCTTGGCACTTGCGGGGGACACGTGCACGGGGGGCGCAGAGCAAGCAGTCAGGGAATCCGGCTAAGGGACTTGCATCCGTCATGTCCTTTCTGCTCCTCAGTGTGAAGCGAAGAAGATCATCTCGTGTGGAGACAATCAGTTCTAAATCAGGTCTGGGCATCTGCCGTCCCACCAGGTGTTGTTGTACTACAGCTCTCAGCACGCCACTGATCTGCCGCCACTTGCCAATAACAGAACTGTCAAAAACGTGACCCAGAGATCAAATAGGCATGAAAGTTAAGTTGGCAAAGTTATTTGAGGCATCATACAGTCACTGTAATGTGTCCGTTTCCCTAAGACTGGCCAGTGCTAGTCCTCTTTGGTTTATAGCCACCAGGGCCACTGAGTGGTGCATCAGAGGACTCTTATCCAAAACCAGGCTCATCTTATCTGGGGGTCACCTTCTGCATCTCCACTTTGCCCCACAAAGGGTCTCCAGGGTCTGGAGACCCTCTGGTGAATGCTCTTAAGCCCAGTTTGAAGTTTGTAAAAGATATGAAAGGCACAAGGTGGCTCTAATGAAGTTGGTAGCCATATTTGTTTTGGTTCAGGCTCCACTTTGAGGGCCAGGGTCTCTCTTTGTTTTTGAAAACATTGTTGACTCCGCCACAGTTCCAAGAATATCTGGGACATCGAAGAAGTCTTAACCCCAAATCTTGACCCTTATCCAAAACCAGGTCCATCTTTATTTGGGGTCACCTTCTGCATCTCCACTTTGCCCCACAAAACTGAAGCATGACAGATATATCTGGGCTGTAGTAGGGACCAAGTCAGTTAGAGGTGCTGTGGCTAGAGCGCACTGAAGTAGTACAGGTTGGGACTGAATGCCAATGACTGGAGATGACTGGCCAAATAAGCTATGGCCAGTATTAAATCATGTCCATCTTTTGTGCCAACAGTTTCCTCATCCGCTAAAGTGGCATGTAGTAGTCAACGTGGTTCAACAGCAGTTAAAATCTTCAACTTGCCCAATCTACAAACACATGATCCCTGGTACATAGATATTAGGCTGGAACATCTACTAACATACCCGTAAATAGCACAAAACCAATTTTACTGGTGTATATGGCCAGCTTAACTAACTTCTACCTAGTTAAGTCAATGGCCAGTCAGAAAGGGTCTGGAGAACCTCTGGTGAATGCTCTTCAGCCCAGTTTGAAGTTTGTAAAAGAGAGGTGAAAGGCACAAGAGGTGGCTCTAATGAAGTTTGTGGCCATATTTGTTTTGGTTCAGGCTCCACTTTGAGGGCCAGGGTCTCTCTTTGTTTTTGAAAACACTGGCCATAGTTCCAGGAATATCTGGGACATCGAAGAAGTCTTCATCTCAAATCTTGTACCAACTGACCTTTGAAATAAGCTTCCAGGTATACCTAGCACCACAGTATATATACATTCTCCCAAACTGTCCCTCTAGGGGTGCCCCCAGTGTGGGAACCACTACTCCAGAGGTCTCGGAACGCGACAGCGGCATGACAGACAAACACGTGACTGCTGGTAATGCTGCGTTCACCAGGCGAGCTGATTAAAAACACTTCTTGTTCCAGTTTAGTTCTTTTGTTTTCGGATAACTTTTTAGGAGAAGTGCTTCATGAGCCCCCGACACCCACTCAACACTTGTTATTTACCATTTCCCAGCGTCTTGGCGCAGTAGTGGGCTTCTTGGAATCATTATTTTGAAAGGGTGGCATTTTACTGCACCGCTGCGACACCACACCTGGGCTGAATAGCTGCTCTAGGCAAGAAATCCCGTTGGCAAGAATTCCGACAGGGTCGACCCTGTTTTTGTAGCAGAGCAGCTGCCGATCCGAAGCACAACTTCTCTGCGGCGGGTGTTTAGTAAATGTGGGGAACGAAAATAAATGTAGGGGCTTCTGGGTGAACCCGGACAGATGGGAATGGAGTCAGGTGCCCACGCTGAAACGTGCAGGTAAACAGTTGGCTCCTCGGGAGTTAACTTCACTTTTTCTTTAGCAGTTCAAGGAGAAATAGAGAGTTTTAAAGGCACTTAGTGTGTTACGGCTTTTTTCTCCCATAATTCCAGCATGACTGTGGCCCCCAGGGGGAGTTGCCCTGGATGCATCTGGGGTTGAAAGCTTCTATTGGTGGCCATACACGGTAAGATTTGCTTGTTTGGTGAGGTTGCCAAATGAGAAAATCTTTCCCCATATATGCCCACCTTGGGTGGTATCAAATAATATCAAGATGGAGTTCTGAAATCTGTCTGTTCCTATGATGGTCATGGAACTCCTCGGTGACTTATAATATCCCTTTTACACTTTATTTACTATATATATATATATATATTGAAATAAACCCAAAACCCAATAGGGCTGTTCTGCCCCAATAAGGGGTAATTATATCTTAGTTGGGATCAAGTACAGGTACTGTTTTATTATTACAGAGAAAAGGGAATCATTTCACCATTAAATAAACCCAATAGGGCTGTTCTGCCCCAATAAGGGGTAATTATATCTTAGTTGGGATCAAGTACAGGTACTGTTTTATTATTACAGAGAAAAGGGAATCATTTAACCATGAAATAAACCCAATAGGGCTGTTCTGCCCCAATAAGGGGTAATTATATCTTAGTTGGGATCAAGTACAGGTACTGTTTTATTATTACAGAGAAAGGGAATCATTTAGCCATGAAATAAACCCAATAGGGCTGTTCTGCCCCCAATAAGGGGTAATTATATCTTAGTTGGGATCAAGTACAGGTACTGTTTTATTATTACAGAGAAAGGGAATCATTTAGCCATGAAATAAACCCAATAGGGCTGTTCTGCCCCAATAAGGGGTAATTATATCTTAGTTGGGATCAAGTACAGGTACTGTTTTATTATTACAGAGAAAGGGAATCATTTAGCCATGAAATAAACCCAATAGGGCTGTTCTGCCCCAATAAGGGGTAATTATATCTTAGTTGGGATCAAGTACAGGTACTGTTTTATTATTACAGAGAAAAGGGAATCATTTAACCATGAAATAAACCCAATAGGGCTGTTCTGCCCCAATAAGGGGTAATTATATCTTAGTTTGGATCAAGTAGCTTTCTGGATAACGGGTTTCCGGATAACAGATCCCATTCCTGTACATCTTTCATAGCCAATGTGATGTTATTGAGTCAATGTTAATATGGATTTTGGGATAGGATCAATGAAGTGCCTTTAGGACCCGTGTTCCCCGGCACATTGCGCTCTAATGCAGGCTAAGTGCAAAGCTTTTAGCCAGAGGGTCAAAATGGCCTCTCAGCGGGGCACAGATTGGCACAGAGAAGAGCCGCTTTTCCCCTTGGCTGCGTACTGCCATCGCTTCCAGGTAAGAACACAAAATTGTCCTAAAAATAAACCTTTCCCCGCACCTCCAGCTGGAAAGTGCGCACAAAATGGAACAATCTCCACGGGGCTAAATGCAGAGCGGCGAGGCCCGAGAGGGAGGAGAATGGCAGTTAGCGGCGCAGGAGAGTGCACGCGAGGCCAGGCCAAAATTACACGTGGCCCCTTGTTCCTATGGCACCAGAAATTCATGTACCTTTACCCAGTAATCACCGGCAGAACGGGCACATTTAGTAAACAAGCCGTCCTGCTGGATCGCTATGGGGGCATCTTGCTGCTCGGGGAAGGAACAGCCAAGTTCCTTCTGTAAATAACATTGTGTTTTATTCCTGTTAAAGGAACAGTTACATGTAGGAACGTTTCCCTCGCACTGAGCTTTCTGTGAATTATTGATTTTTTATAGTTTTGGAATGATTTGCCTCTTTGCAGCTTTCAAATGGGGGTCACTGACCCCGGGAACTGTTGCTCTGTGAGGCTAAAATGTTATTATTACTGTTTCTTTTTATTACTTATTTTTCTATTCAAGCCTTCTCATATTCATATATCAGTCTTTCAATCAAACTGCACCCATGTTGCTAAGGTAAATTGGATCCTAGCAACCAAGGGGCTGCTGAAACTCCAAACTAGAGAAAATACCCCCAGGTGGGGGGTCACTGACCCCGGGAACTGTTGCTCTGTGAGGCTAAAATGTTATTATTACTGTTTCTTTTTATTACTTATTTTTCTATTCAAGCCTTCTCATATTCATATATCAGTCTTTCAATCAAACTGCACCCATGTTGCTAAGGTAAATTGGATCCTAGCAACCAAGGGGCTGCTGAAACTCCAAACTAGAGAAAATACCCCCAGGTGGGGGGTCACTGACCCCGGGAACTGTTGCTCTGTGAGGCTAAAATGTTATTATTACTGTTTCTTTTTATTACTTATTTTTCTATTCAAGCCTTCTCATATTCATATATCAGTCTTTCAATCAAACTGCACCCATGTTGCTAAGGTAAATTGGATCCTAGCAACCAAGGGGCTGCTGAAACTCCAAACTAGAGAAAATACCCCCAAGTGGGGGGTCACTGACCCCGGCAGCCAAAAAAACAATTGCTCTGTGAAGCTCCAGTTTTATTGTTATTCTTACTTTTTATAACTTCTTTTTCTATTCAGCCCCTCCCCTATTCCAATCCAAACTACTCTCTGGTTGCTAAGGTATTTTGGACCCTGGCAACCAAATAGCTGCCGAAACTCCAAACTGAAAAGCCACTGAACAAAAAGTGGAATAACTAACAAACTACAAATAATAAAAATGAACACCAATTGCAATTTGTCACAGAATATTACTCTCTACATCATACTAAAATTTAACTCAAAGGTGTACAACCCCTTTAAGAGGGCGTGGCTGGGGTGGATCGGGGGCGTGGGCCTCATTTTACTTGTTCCTCCAAGGGGCCCATATGACCAACAGGTTGACCAACTGGAGGCCTTGGCGGGCAGGGCCCTGTTAAAGGGGTTGTTCACATTTGCTTTAACTTTTAGTAGGATGTAGAGAGCAATATTTCAGACAATTTGCAATTGGTCTTCAGTTTTTATTAGTTGTGGTTTTTTTAATTATTTTGCTTTTTGTTCTGCATCTCTCTAGTTTAGAGTTTTAGCGGTTATTTGGTTGCTAAGGTTCTAATTACCTTAGCAACCAGGCAGTGGTTTGAATAAGAGACTGGTATATAAACAGGAGAGGGACATAATAGACCTAATTATTAAAAAGTAACATAACCAGCCCATACCCCATGTTAACATAAGGTTCTGTGCGGCCATTTTTGGCCCAGAATGTGAGTTATTTACTGAAGTGCCCCTGTGGGTTGGGCTATGAAGGACCAATGAGATTTTTCTACCTCAGTCATGTTGATCCGGTGCTATGGGTGTCTGTGTTACTCCATAACTCTGTCTAGCTGGGGGAGACTGACCCCTGAAACAGTGTAACACAAGGCAGCAGCCTGACAGACCTGACTCGCTGGGGGAGACTGACCCCTGAAACAGTGTAACACAAGGCAGCAGCCTGACAGACCTGACTCGCTGGGGGAGACTGACCCCTGAAACACTGTAACACAAGGCAGCAGCCTGACAGACCTGACTGGCTGGGGGAGACTGACCCCTGAAACAGTGTAACACAAGGCAGCAGCCTGACAGACCTGACTCGCTGGGGGAGACTGACCCCTGAAACAGTGTAACACAAGGCCGCAGCCTGACAGACCTGACTCGCTGGGGGAGACTGACCCCTAAAACACTGTAACACAAGGCAGCAGCCTGACAGACCTGACTCGCTGGGGGAGACTGACTCCTAAAACAATGTAACACAAGGCCGCAGCCTGACAGACCTGACTCGCTGGGGGAGACTGACCCCTGAAACAGTGTAACACAAGGCAGCAGCCTGACAGACCTGACTCGCTGGGGGAGACTGACCCCTGAAACAGTGTAACACAAGGCAGCAGCCTGACAGACCTGACTCGCTGGGGGAGACTGACCCCTGAAACAGTGTAACACAAGGCAGCAGCCTGACAGACCTGACTCGCTGGGGGAGACTGACCCCTGAAACAGTGTAACACAAGGCAGCAGCCTGACAGACCTGACTCGCTGGGGGAGACTGACCCCTGAAACAGTGTAACACAAGGCAGCAGCCTGACAGACCTGACTCGCTGGGGGAGACTGACCCCTGAAACAGTGTAACACAAGGCAGCAGCCTGACAGACCTGACTCGCTGGGGGAGACTGACCCCTGAAACAATGTAACACAAGGCAGCAGCCTGACAGACCTGACTCGCTGGGGGAGACTGACTCCTAAAACAGTGTAACACAAGGCAGCAGCCTGACAGACCTGACTCGCTGGGGGAGACTGACCCCTGAAACAATGTAACACAAGGCAGCAGCCTGACAGACCTGACTCGCTGGGGGAGACTGACCCCTGAAACAGTGTAACACAAGGCAGCAGCCTGACAGACCTGACTCGCTGGGGGAGACTGACCCCTGAAACACTGTAACACAAGGCAGCAGCCTGACAGACCTGACTCGCTGGAGGAGACTGACTCCTAAAACAATGTAACACAAGGCAGCAGCCTGACAGACCTGACTCGCTGGGGGAGACTGACCCCTGAAACAGTGTAACACAAGGCAGCAGCCTGACAGACCTGACTCGCTGGGGGAGACTGACCCCTGAAACAGTGTAACACAAGGCAGCAGCCTGACAGACCTGACTCGCTGGGGGAGACTGACCCCTGAAACAATGTAACACAAGGCAGCAGCCTGACAGACCTGACTCGCTGGGGGAGACTGACTCCTAAAACAGTGTAACACAAGGCAGCAGCCTGACAGACCTGACTCGCTGGGGGAGACTGACCCCTGAAACAATGTAACACAAGGCAGCAGCCTGACAGACCTGACTCGCTGGGGGAGACTGACCCCTGAAACAGTGTAACACAAGGCAGCAGCCTGACAGACCTGACTCGCTGGGGGAGACTGACCCCTGAAACACTGTAACACAAGGCAGCAGCCTGACAGACCTGACTCGCTGGAGGAGACTGACTCCTAAAACAATGTAACACAAGGCAGCCATCTGTGCCTATGGCTTGCTCCTTTACCATAAGAATTAAAAATGAAATGTTAATGCTCTTCTATGTGAGGCAAGAATGAATATGCAGGTATTGTTTTATCCATGGGGGGGAACCAATACCCACCCTAAGCAGGAGTGGGGTGCTATAGCTGAGCCGACGGAGGGGCACAGGGTGGCTATAGCTTATCAGGAGAGAAACTGAATATACACAGTTAAACCTTCCCACTGAGCCGTGACTCATTCCCAAACGCTTGCTTCTTTACTGAAAGGTACAAAATATTCTCTGCAAACTGGAATTTTCCCTCATTTTCTGGCGAGTTTCCAAAAAAAGACCCAAGAATAATACCTTTACCCTTTGCTTTCTAAACAAGCACTCATTGGCTTCTGACTGTGCCTCAAGGGGGCGCAAATAACAAACTCCCATTGCTTTCTATTTGCCGGGCAGCACGGTGCCTTGGGGTTTTTCAGATGAAAGGCATTGCAAATGGCCAGGCTAAAAGCGTATTATTGCTCAGCACAATGGCCAAACGATTGCAGAGATGTCTTTCCATGGGAACCGCGGCAGTGATGCTCGGATAGAACACGCACAGCTCTCCATCTTACTAAGTGCTTGGCCACGCTGGGGGGTATCAGAGGCTACCCAAAGTGATAGCCTCTTATCTGCATCTTCAGACACTGTATTTAAAGTCTACAATTAGGCTTATGTTTGGGGTCCCATAAAGGGTCTTCAATCTGGGGGGCGCCTATGCCTAGGGCCAAACGACCAAATTAGCCTGATATGACCACCCAGTTACCGTCGGTTTACCGACGGAAAAATCAAACCTGCATGATTGAGATCTGGCAGATTTCAGGCCAGATGTCAGTCGGGGAGTCCCGTCGCCTTTGCTGTGTATGGCCGCCTTTACTGTGTATGGCCGCCTTTACTGTGTATGGCCCCCTTTACTGAGTATGGCCGCCTTTACTGTGTATGGCCACCTTTACTGTGTATGGCCCCCTTTACTGAGTATGGCCGCCTTTACTGTGTATGGCCACCTTTACTGAGTATGGCCACCTTTAGAGACGTCACCAGAAGAAAAAATTATTTTGAAGGACAGTTTTCTGAGGGGTGGTTCTTTAGTGCCACAGGGGCATTTATGCCAAGCCCCCTGTATAACCATGTGCATTGGGAAGCAAACAGTTGCGCTGATATAATGTGCCCTAGCCCTTACCCACAAGCTAGTTTCCCCATGGATATATGATAGATGTTACTTATACGCCATAGGCAAGTTGCTCTAGGACAAGGCTGGTTAATAAGAGGATGAGAATTGCCCCATGAAAGAGATTATATCTAAGCATATAAAGCCATACTGTAGATCCACTTAGGCCCAGCCCAACAGAGTATGTGCTGATTACCTGTGCCGGCATATTTGCTTCTACCCTCAGCCCCATGTGTGGGTCAAAGTAAACAGAAAGGGTACTCTGGGAAACGTCCGAGGCGAAACGATCGAGCACTGCGTCCAGCTCTTCTGTCCAGGCGTCCACTCTTAGCTGGCTTAGGACAAGCCTCTGCTTCAGATTGGGTTTCTGGGGAAAGAAAGGATCGAATCACATTACCCCTATAACTAAAAATGTACTGAGAAAGAATGGTCTGGGCACATTTCCCACAACCCCTAAGCAGCCCAGAACACACTGAGCATGTGCGGTGCCGCTGACACACAACAGAGGGCCTAACAAGAGCCAAGATGGGGAGCTGCTGGGGATGACTTTGAAGGCCTGGATCATTACTGGTAAAGGGCTGCTGCACCTCTGGGCTGTATGTCCAGAATATAAAATATTTCTGTTCTAGCCATTTTGAAGGCGGGGGGGGGGTTCACCTTTAAATTAACTTAGTATGTTATAGAATGGCCAATTCTTTGTCACTTTTCAATTGGTTTTCATTTTTTAATTTTAATAGTTTTTAAATTATTCCTCTTCTGACTGTTTCCAACTTTCAAATGGGGGTCACTGACCCTGGCAGCCAAAAACGATTGCTCTGTGAGGCTCCAGTTTTATTGTTATTGTTACTTATTATTACAGCCCTCTCTGCTAATTCAGGTTCAAGACTAAAGAATTTCTGTGACAGGTTTGTACCTGGCCCGTTAGACTCAAGGCACCAAACAGGAGTAAAGGAGGCCAAACACAGTAAGATTTGCTCGCTTGGCGAGGTCACCAAGTGAGCAGATCTTCTCCCAATATCCCCACCTATGGGCAAATTTGGTCGTTTGGCCCTGGGGGGCGGGTAAAGGTGCCTGTCGGGTCGGGGGCCGCATCAACGAGCCGATGTGGTCCCTGATCTGACAAAAAATCAAACCTGCCTGATTGAGATCTGCCCGATCTCAGATCCGATGTTAGTGCCCATAAACGGGCCGATAAGCTGCCAAATTGGTCTAAAGGACCAATATCTGCAGCTGGGATCGGCCCATGTATGGCCACCTTAATGCGAGTGCTGATACACTACAATAAGTGAGCCCTGGGACTAGAGCTGGCCACAGGTAAGGCTCCCAAAATGCAACAGACGGTGTTGCTCTGGATATCGGGTGAATTTGGTTGTTTGGCCTTGGGGGGCGGGTACAGGTGCCTGTCAGTTTGAGGGGCCGCATCAACGAGCCGATGCAGTCCCTGATCTGACAAAAAATCAAACCTGCCTGATTGAGATCTGCCCAATTTCAGTCGGGCAGGCCCGACAGTAAGGCCCATAGACGGCCCGATAAGCTGCCAAATTGGTCTAAAGGACCAATATCTGCAGCTGGGATCGGCCCGTGTATGGGCACTTTAACACACCATAATGCGAGTGCTGATACACTACAATAAGTGAGCCCTGGGACTAGAGCTGGCCACAGGTAAGGCTCTCATAATGCAACAGACGGTGTTGCTCTGGATATCGGGTGAATTTGGTCGTTTGGCCCTGGGGGGCGGGTAAAGGTGCCTGTCGGTTCGGGGGCTGCATCAACGAGCCAGTGCGGTCCCTGATCTAACAAAAAATCAAACCTGCCTGATTGAGATCTGCCCAATTTCAGTCGGGCAGGCCCGACGTTAGTGCCCATAGACGGGCGATAAGTTGCCTAATCGGTCTAAAGCACCAATATCTGCGCCTGGAATCGGCCTGTGTATGGCCACCTTAATGCGAGTGCTGATACACTACAATAAGTGAGCCCCGGGACTAGACGTGGCCACAGGTAAGGCTCCCATAATGCAACAGATGGCGTTGCTCTGGATATCGGGCGAATTTGGTCGTTTGGCCCTGGGGGGCGGGTACAGGTGCCTGTTGGTTCGGGGGCCGCATCAACGAGACAATGCGGTCCCTGATCAGACAAAAAATCAAACCTGCCTGATTGAGATTGGGCGAAATTGTCCGTTTGGCCCTGGGGGGCGGGTACAGGTGCCTGTCGGTTCGGGGGCCGCATCAACGAGCCAATGCAGTCCCTGATCTGACAAAACATCAAACCTGCCCGATTTCAGTCGGGCAGGCCCAACGTTAGTGCCCACAGACGGGCCGATAAGCTGCCAAATCAGTCTAAAGGACCAATATCTGCAGCTGGAATCGGCCCGTGTATGGGCACCTTAACACACCATAATGCGAGTGCTGATACACTACAATAAGTGAGCCCTGGGACTAGAGCTGGCCACAGGTAAGGCTCCCATAATGGAACATGGAGAGAGAAACATGGACTCGACTGGCAGCTGGAGGATGGGGCGTTAGACTGTGCCTGGGGACAGGGAGATAATAAGTTGCATTAAGGAGGTTAATATATATAAATATTCCTGCTGATATTGAGCAGAATTGTGCCTTTTTTGCCTTCCTGCGAGAACATTTGCAAAGTAATGATTTCATCTCGGTAACATCTGTTGTGTAAACATGTAAACACCGCGGCCAGATGCCTCTCGCAATTATCTGACGTCTCGACGCGGTGGGCAGAACAAGTTCCGACTCAGCACAAGCAGCAGAGTGAAAAAGCTTCCTGGGTGTGCTCAAAGTATTCTCCAGCCAGGAGATAGTGCTAATATCTGGTAAGGTGCACTGAGCACTAACACCCACTAACTGAATGATACTGATACATCTCAAACACTGAGCACTAACACCCATACTCTGTCTGCCCTATGCAGCCTGTGTGTGCCATACTCTTCCTGCCCTATGCAGCTTGTGTGTGCCATACTCTGCCTGCCCTATGCTGCCTGATCGCGGATTGCAGAATGGCCAAAGTGTAAGGACTCGGACAAAGACTGTTAAACAAAGTGAAGCTGATTATCATTGCTTAAAACGTGTATATATATATATATATATATATGCTGCCATATTACTGTGTGCCCACATATCCTGGTTCTGAATAAGATTTGACCTCACAGGACTCACTTACCCACATAAGAATGGAAAGAAAGAGGCATCTATTGGCTGATTCCCTGGCCCCACCCACTGTGCCCCCATACATATCCCTAAATGCCTCTACTCAGATACTGAGAGCTCTGCATCAGCCATGCTGCAACACTAAAAACAATTAAGCAATTACCATGATAAACTGCCGGCAGCACTGGGCCGGGGAGCTGATACCCACTTACCAGATCCAAGTACTCCTCAATGGCCAGAGGCAAAGTGCTCTCCTTCCCCTCCGGCTCAGCGGCTTCTGTTAATAAAGATCAGAGCGTAAGTGGGAGTCACACCAACATTAACCCATTATTTCCCCAGTATCCCACATAGCCGGGCCTTATATATGTATATATGTGTGTGTGTACAGGTATGGGACCTGTTATCCAGAATGCTCGGGACTGAGGGCTTTCCTTATCAGAGATCTTTCCGTAATTTGGATCCCCATACCTTGAGTCTACTAAAAAATAATTTAAACATCATTTAAACCCAACAGTATTGCTAAACCTCCAATAAGGATTAATTATATCTTAGTTGGGATCAAGTACAGGTACTGTTTTATTATTACAGAGAAAAGGGAATCATTTAACCATGAAATAAACCCAATAGGGCTGTTCTGCCCCCAATAAGGGGTAATTATATCTTAGTTGGGATCAAGTACAGGTACTGTTTTATTATTACAGAGAAAAGGGAATCATTTAACCATTAAATAAACCCAATAGGGCTGTTCTGCCCCAATAAGGGGTAATTATATCTTAGTTGGGATCAAGTACAGGTACTGTTTTATTATTACAGAGAAAAGGGAATCATTTAACCATGAAATAAACCCAATAGGGCTGTTCTGCCCCAATAAGGGGTAATTATATCTTAGTTGGGATCAAGTACAGGTACTGTTTTATTATTACAGAGAAAAGGGAATCATTTAACCATGAAATAAACCCAATAGGGCTATTCTGCCCCAATAAGGGGTAATTATATCTTAGTTGGGATCAAGTACAGGTACTGTTTTATTATTACAGAGAAAAGGGAATCATTTAACCATGAAATAAACCCAATAGGGCTGTTCTGCCCCAATAAGGGGTAATTATATCTTAGTTGGGATCAAGTACAGGTACTGTTTTATTATTACAGAAAAAAAATCTTTTTTTTTTAAATTAGAATTATTTTCTTATAATGGAGTCTATGGGAGAAGGCCTTTCCGTAATTCGGAACTTTCTGGATAATGGCTTTCCAGATAACAGATCCCATAATCCTGATCCCAGTTAGCAATAAAGCTCTTGGGGAGACAGTGGAACAGAACAAATCAAACCAAATACTCGCCCAGTTAATTTAAATTGGGTTGTTCACCTTTGAGTTAACTTTTAGTAGGATGCAGAGAGTATTCTGAGACAATTTGCAGTTGGTCTTCATTTTTTATTATTTATAGTTATTTCATTTTCAGTTCAGGAGCTCTCTAGTTTGGAGTTATTTGGTTGCTAGGGTCCAAATTACATTAGCAACCAGGGAGTGGTTTGGATGAGAGACTGGTATATGAATAGGAGAGGGACTGAATAGAAAAATAAAGAATAAAAAGTGACAGTAACAATAAAATTGTAGGATCACAGAGCAATAGTTTTTTTGCTGCCGGGGTCAGTGACCCCCATTTGAAAGCTGGAAAGAAGAAGAAGAAGGCAAATAATTTAAAAACTATAATAAATAAATAATGAAGACCAATTGAAAAGATGCTAGGAATAGGTCATTTTATAACATACTAAACGTTATCTTAAAGGTGACCCCCCCCCAAGGCTGATTATGATTTCATTTTGACAGTCACGCAGTCGGCGTCTCGTTGCCACAAGGTCACTCAGGCCCTCATCCCCTCACCCAATCAAATATCCCACTCTTATAAGGTCTCTCACCCCCTGATCTTGTCAGGCAACGAGACATCTCACTGCCATTAGATCACTGAGACCCTTATACATGTGTGAAATACAAAATATTACCAAGACGCTGCTCACTTGTGTTTCCCATCAGTTGTCCTTCTGTGATATGTTCTCCTTCATCAGCTCGTGTCATGGCGTCGCCCTCAGGCGTCTCAGTGACAATGTCTGTGTCTGACATGGCGGCAGCCCAGCACCTAAAGGGAAAGGCACATGATTCATATACTCACTGACAGTTCTGAGGTCTACACCTCAATATGCAACTTGCCACAGACTGAATGAGCTTTCACTCTGCCATTTGCTCTGCAGGGTGACACAGTGACACATAAGAGGCTGTGAGTCTGCCCCTCCCCCTGCAGGGTGACACAGTGACACAGACAGAAGGAGCTGTGAGTCTGCCCCTCCCCCTGCAGGGTGACACAGTGACACAGACAGAAGGAGCTGTGAGTCTGCCCCTCCCCCTGCAGGGTGACACAGTGACACAGACAGAAGGAGCTGTGAGTCTGCCCCTCCCCTGCAGGGTGACACAGTGACACAGACAGAAGGAGCTGTGAGTCTGCCCCTCCCCCTGCAGGGTGACACAGTGACACAGACAGAAGGAGCTGTGAGTCGGCCCCTCCCCCTGCAGGGTGGCACAGTGACACATAAGAGGCTGTGAGTCTGCCCCTCCCCCTGCAGGGTGACACAGTGACACAGACAGAAGGAGCTGTGAGTCTGCCCCTCCCCCTGCAGGGTGACACAGTGACACAGACAGAAGGAGCTGTGAGTCTGCCCCTCCCCCTGCAGGGTGACAAAGACAGAAGGAGCTGTGAGTCTGCCCCTCCCCCTGCAGGGTGACACAGTGACACAGACAGAAGGAGCTGTGAGTCGGCCCCTCCCCCTGCAGGGTGGCACAGTGACACAGACAGAAGGAGCCGTGAGTCTGCCCCTCCCCCTGCAGGGTGACACAGTGACACAGACAGAAGGAGCTGTGAGTTGGCCCCTCCCCCTGCAGGGTGACACAGTGACACAGACAGAAGGAGCTGTGAGTCTGCCCCTCCCCCTGCAGGGTGACACAGTGACACAGACAGAAGGAGCTGTGAGTCTGCCCCTCCCCCTGCAGGGTGACACAGTGACACAGACAGAAGGAGCCGTGAGTCTGCCCCTCCCCCTGCAGGGTGACACAGTGACACAGACAGAAGGAGCCGTGAGTCTGCCCCTCCCCCTGCAGGGTGACACAGTGACACAGACAGAAGGAGCCGTGAGTCTGCCCCTCCCCCTGCAGGGTGACACAGTGACACAGACAGAAGGAGCTGTGAGTCTGCCCCTCCCCCTGCAGGGTGACACAGTGACACAGACAGAAGGAGCTGTGAGTCTGCCCCTCCCCCTGCAGGGTGACACAGTGACACAGACAGAAGGAGCTGTGAGTATGCCCCTCCCCCTGCAGGGTGACACAGTGACACAGACAGAAGGAGCTGTGAGTCTGCCCCTCCCCCTGCAGGGTGACACAGTGACACAGACAGAAGGAGCTGTGAGTCTGCCCCTCCCCCTGCAGGGTGACACAGTGACACAGACAGAAGGAGCCGTGAGTCTGCCCCTCCCCCTGCAGGGTGACACAGTGACACAGACAGAAGGAGCTGTGAGTCTGCCCCTCCCCCTGCAGGGTGACACAGTGACACAGACAGAAGGAGCCGTGAGTCTGCCCCTCCCCCTGCAGGGTGACACAGTGACACAGACAGAAGGAGCTGGGAGTCTGCCCCTCCCCCTGCAGGGTGACACAGTGACACAGACAGAAGGAGCCGTGAGTCTGCCCCTCCCCTTGCAGGGTGACACAGACAGAAGGAGCTGTGAGTCTGCCCCTCCCCCTGCAGGGTGACAGTGACACAGACAGAAGGAGCCGTGAGTCTGCCCCTCCCCCTGCAGGGTGACACAGTGACACAGACAGAAGGAGCTGTGAGTCTGCCCCTCCCCCTGCAGGGTGACACAGTGACACAGACAGAAGGAGCTGTGAGTCTGCCCCTCCCCCTGCAGGGTGACACAGTGACACAGACAGAAGGAGCTGTGAGTCTGCCCCTCCCCCTGCAGGGTGACAGAGTGACACAGACAGAAGGAGCTGTGAGTCTGCCCCTCCCCCTGCAGGGTGACACAGTGACACAGACAGAAGGAGCCGTGAGTCTGCCCCTCCCCCTGCAGGGTGACACAGACAGAAGGAGCTGTGAGTCTGCCCCTCCCCCTGCAGGGTGACACAGTGACACAGACAGAAGGAGCTGTGAGTCTGCCCCTCCCCCTGCAGGGTGACACAGTGACACAGACAGAAGGAGCTGTGAGTCTGCCCCTCCCCCTGCAGGGTGACACAGTGACACAGACAGAAGGAGCCGTGAGTCTGCCCCTCCCCCTGCAGGGTGACACAGACAGAAGGAGCTGTGAGTCTGCCCCTCCCCCTGCAGGGTGACACAGTGACACAGACAGAAGGAGCTGTGAGTCTGCCCCTCCCCCTGCAGGGTGACACAGTGACACAGACAGAAGGAGCTGTGAGTCTGCCCCTCCCCCTGCAGGGTGACACAGTGACACAGACAGAAGGAGCCGTGAGTCTGCCCCTCCCCCTGCAGGGTGACACAGACAGAAGGAGCCGTGAGTCTGCCCCTCCCCCTGCAGGGTGACACAGTGACACAGACAGAAGGAGCTGTGAGTCTGCCCCTCCCCCTGCAGGGTGACACAGTGACACAGACAGAAGGAGCTGTGAGTCTGCCCCTCCCCCTGCAGGGTGACACAGTGACACAGACAGAAGGAGCTGTGAGTCTGCCCCTCCCCCTGCAGGGTGACACAGTGACACAGACAGAAGGAGCTGTGAGTCTGCCCCTCCCCCTGCAGGGTGACACAGACAGAAGGAGCTGTGAGTCTGCCCCTCCCCCTGCAGGGTGACACAGTGACACAGACAGAAGGAGCTGTGAGTCTGCCCCTCCCCCTGCAGGGTGACACAGTGACACAGACAGAAGGAGCCGTGAGTCTGCCCCTCCCCCTGCAGGGTGACACAGTGACACAGACAGAAGGAGCCGTGAGTCTGCCCCTCCCCCTGCAGGGTGACACAGTGACACAGACAGAAGGAGCTGTGAGTCTGCCCCTCCCCCTGCAGGGTGACACAGTGACACAGACAGAAGGAGCTGTGAGTCTGCCCCTCCCCCTGCAGGGTGACACAGTGACACAGACAGAAGGAGCTGTGAGTCTGCCCCTCCCCCTGCAGGGTGACACAGTGACACAGACAGAAGGAGCTGTGAGTCTGCCCCTCCCCCTGCAGGGTGACACAGTGATACAGTAAGTGGGACTTCGCACATGGAAAACCAAAGCAAAGCATCTGATTGGCTGCTAACTGTTGAAATCTAATTGCTGATTGGTTGCCCCGGGGAACATCACCAGTTATGTTTCTTTCCACTTTTTACACATCATGATAAATATAAAAGCCATTGAGCGACTCTCACAAGTCCAGTTGGTGCCTATGGGACACCATACATACATATATATATATATATACAGGCCCTATATGTATGGAGACTTGGGCCCCTGGAACTTACTAAAGCCTGACGGTACAAACTATAGGTTACCGCACTATTGCACCCTTGCCGGCAGGCCGTGGGGCAGTTCGGTACTTACCCCTCCGTGTGGCGGCCCCTGGGTGCTATATAGCTCCGTGTATATAGGGACTGGGCTACACACTCTTCTGTACACACAAGTCCCTGCGGTTGCTCCAGACGCGTTTCCTAGGCAACAGACGAGGAAGAGGCGGGCCACATCTCTGGAGGCGGAACGGACAGCCAATGGAATGATCGCCGCTGGTAGCGAGGCGATAACTGGCAGAAGCGATAGCCAATGAGATGGCACCATGGGTTTGGGCCGGTTTTAACTCCTCTACTGAGGGGGCAAATGGAAGTTAGCTGCTTTTCTACTACAGTGCTGCAGCTTGGCCCATACCTGATGTCCTTTTGTTGTTTTTTTTCTACTTTTCTGTAGAAACTTTAGCACCTATAAAATGACTTTAAAGGGCAAGTAAAGCTTATCCTGGAGTGCCCTCCATTACTTTCATTTCTGGGCCTTATAGAATGCTCAGCCCTTCCCCACAGATTCAACAGAAAGTCCACAACCTACCTTACACTTATTCATATATTTGCAGCTCCAGGCAGCATTCAGGGGTCCGCTTACGACCCTTGTCCCCCAACTTACCTCATGTTCTGAGACTATTTGCAATTGGCTCCAGGCAGCATTCAGGGGTCCGCTTACGACCCTTGTCCCCAACTTACCTCATGTTCTGAGACTATTTGCAATTGGCTCCAGGCAGCATTCAGGGGTCCGCTTACGACCCTTGTCCCCCAACTTACCTCATGTTCTGAGACTATTTGCAATTGGCTCCAGGCAGCATTCAGGGGTCCGCTTACGACCCTTGTCCCCCAACTTACCTCATGTTCTGAGACTATTTGCAATTGGCTCCAGGCAGCATTCAGGGGTCCGCTTACGACCCTTGTCCCCCAACTTACCTCATGTTCTGAGACTATTTGCAATTGGCTCCAGGCAGCATTCAGGGGTCCGCTTACGACCCTTGTCCCCAACTTACCTCATGTTCTGAGACTATTTGCAATTGGCTCCAGGCAGCATTCAGGGGTCCGCTTACGACCCTTGTCCCCCAACTTACCTCATGTTCTGAGACTATTTGCAATTGGCTCCAGGCAGCATTCAGGGGTCCGCTTACGACCCTTGTCCCCCAACTTACCTCATGTTCTGAGACTATTTGCAATTGGCTCCAGGCAGCATTCAGGGGTCCGCTTACGACCCTTGTCCCCAACTTACCTCATGTTCTGAGACTATTTGCAATTGGCTCCAGGCAGCATTCAGGGGTCCGTTTACGACCCTTGTCCCCCAACTTACCTCATGTTCTGAGACTATTTGCAATTGGCTCCAGTCAGCATTCAGGGGTCCATTTACGACCCTTGTCCCCCAACTTACCTCATGTTCTGAGACTATTTGCAATTGGCTCCAGGCAGCATTCAGGGGTCCGTTTACGACCCTTGTCCCCCAACTTACCTCATGTTCTGAGACTATTTGCAATTGGCTCCAGTCGGCATTCAGAGGTCCGTTTACGACCCTTGTCCCCCAACTTACCTCATGTTCTGAGACTATTTGCAATTGGCTCCAGGCAGCATTCAGGGGTCCGTTTACGACCCTTGTCCCCCAACTTACCTCATGTTCTGAGACTATTTGCAATTGGCTCCAGTCGGCATTCAGGGGTCCGTTTACGACCCTTGTCCCTAACTTACCTCATGTTCTGAGACTATTTGCAATTGGCTCCAGTCAGCATTCAGGGGTCCGTTTACGACCCTTGTCCCCCAACTTACCTCATGTTCTGAGACTATTTGCAATTGGCTCCAGGCAGCATTCAGGGGTCCGTTTACGACCCTTGTCCCCCAACTTACCTCATGTTCTGAGACTATTTGCAATTGGCTCCAGTCGGCATTCAGAGGTCCGTTTACGACCCTTGTCCCTAACTTACCTCATGTTCTGAGACTATTTGCAATTGGCTCCAGTCAGCATTCAGGGGTCCGTTTACGACCCTTGTCCCCCAACTTACCTCATGTTCTGAGACTATTTGCAATTGGCTCCAGGCAGCATTCAGGGGTCCGTTTACGACCCTTGTCCCCAACTTACCTCATGTTCTGAGACTATTTGCAATTGGCTCCAGTCGGCATTCAGAGGTCCGTTTACGACCCTTGTCCCTAACTTACCTCATGTTCTGAGACTATTTGCAATTGGCTCCAGTCAGCATTCAGGGGTCCGTTTACGACCCTTGTCCCCCAACTTACCTCATGTTCTGAGACTATTTGCAATTGGCTCCAGTCAGCAGTCAGGGGTCCATTTACGACCCTTGTCCCCCAACTTACCTCATGTTCTGAGACTATTTGCAATTGGCTCCAGGCAGCATTCAGGGGTCCGTTTACGACCCTTGTCCCCCAACTTACCTCATGTTCTGAGACTATTTGCAATTGGCTCCAGGCAGCATTCAGGGGTCCGCTTACGACCCTTGTCCCCCAACTTACCTCATGTTCTGAGACTATTTGCAATTGGCTCCAGGCAGCATTCAGGGGTCCGCTTACGACCCTTGTCCCCCAACTTACCTCATGTTCTGAGACTATTTGCAATTGGCTCCAGGCAGCATTCAGGGGTCCGTTTACGACCCTTGTCCCCCAACTTACCTCATGTTCTGAGACTATTTGCAATTGGCTCCAGTCAGCAGTCAGGGGTCCATTTACGACCCTTGTCCCCCAACTTACCTCATGTTCTGAGACTATTTGCAATTGGCTCCAGGCAGCATTCAGGGGTCCGTTTACGACCCTTGTCCCCCAACTTACCTCATGTTCTGAGACTATTTGCAATTGGCTCCAGTCGGCATTCAGAGGTCCGTTTACGACCCTTGTCCCTAACTTACCTCATGTTCTGAGACTATTTGCAATTGGCTCCAGGCAGCATTCAGGGGTCCATTTACGACCCTTGTCCCCCAACTTACCTCATGTTCTGAGACTATTTGCAATTGGCTCCAGGCAGCATTCAGGGGTCCAATTACGACCCTTGTCCCCCAACTTACCTCATGTTCTGAGACTATTTGCAATTGGCTCCAGGCAGCATTCAGGGGTCCACTTACGACCCTTGTCCCCCAACTTACCTCATGTTCTGAGACTATTTGCAATTGGCTCCAGTCAGCATTCAGGGGTCCATTTACGACCCTTGTCCCCCAACTTACCTCATGTTCTGAGACTATTTGCAATTGGCTCCAGTCAGCATTCAGGGGTCCGTTTACGACCCTTGTCCCCCAACTTACCTCATGTCCTGAGACTATTTGCAATTGGCTCCAGTCGGCATTCAGAGGTCCGTTTACGACCCTTGTCCCCAACTTACCTCATGTTCTGAGACTATTTGCAATTGGCTCCAGGCAGCATTCAGGGGTCCACTTACGACCCTTGTCCCCCAACTTACCTCATGTTCTGAGACTATTTGCAATTGGCTCCAGGCAGCATTCAGGGGTCCATATACGACCCTTGTCCCCCAACTTACCTCATGTTCTGAGACTATTTGCAATTGGCTCCAGTCGGCATTCAGGGGTCCGTTTACGACCCTTGTCCCCAACTTACCTCATGTTCTGAGACTATTTGCAATTGGCTCCAGGCAGCATTCAGGGGTCCACTTACGACCCTTGTCCCCCAACTTACCTCATGTTCTGAGACTATTTGCAATTGGCTCCAGGCAGCATTCAGGGGTCCATTTACGACCCTTGTCCCCAACTTACCACATGTTCTGAGACTATTTGCAATTGGCTCAAGTCAGCATTCAGGGGTCCATATACGACCCTTGTCCCCCAACTTACCTCATGTTCTGAGACTATTTGCAATTGGCTCCAGTCGGCATTCAGAGGTCCGTTTACGACCCTTGTCCCCCAACTTACCTCATGTTCTGAGACTATTTGCAATTGGCTCCAGGCAGCATTCAGGGGTCCATTTACGACCCTTGTCCCCCAACTTACCTCATGTTCTGAGACTATTTGCAATTGGCTCCAGCCAGCATTCAGGGGTCCATTTACGACCCTTGTCCCCCAACTTACCTCATGTTCTGAGACTATTTGCAATTGGCTCCAGCCAGCATTCAGGGGTCCATTTACGACCCTTGTCCCCCAACTTACCTCATGTTCTGAGACTATTTGCAATTGGCTCCAGGCAGCATTCAGGGGTCCATTTACGACCCTTGTCCCCCAACTTACCTCATGTTCTGAGACTATTTGCAATTGGCTCCAGGCAGCATTCAGGGGTCCGCTTACGACCCTTGTCCCCCAACTTACCTCATGTTCTGAGACTATTTGCAATTGGCTCCAGTCAGCATTCAGGGGTTCGTTTATGACCCTTGTCCGGGCACTTACCTCATGTTCTGAGGCTATTTGCAATTGGCTCCAGGCAGCATTCAGGGGTCCGTTTACGACCCTTGTCACCCAACTTACCTCATGTTCTGAGACTATTTGCAATTGGCTCCAGGCAGCATTCAGGGGTCCATTTACGACCCTTATCCCCCAACTTACCTCATGTTCTGAGACTATTTGCAATTGGCTCCAGGCAGCATTCAGGGGTCCGTTTATGACCCTTGTCCGGGCACTTACCTCATGTTCTGAGGCTATTTGCAATTGGCTCCAGGCAGCATTCAGGGGTCCGTTTACGACCCTTGTCCCCCAACTTACCTAATGTTCTGAGACTATTTGCAATTGGCTCCAGTCAGCATTCAGGGGTCCGTTTACTACCCTTGTCCCCCAACTTACCTCATGTTCTGAGACTATTTGCAATTGGCTCCAGTCAGCATTCAGGGGTCCATTTACGACCCTTGTCCCCCAACTTACCTCATGTTCTGAGACTATTTGCAATTGGCTCCAGGCAGCATTCAGGGGTCCGTTTATGACCCTTGTCCGGGCACTTACCTCATGTTCTGAGGCTATTTGCAATTGGCTCCAGTCAGCATTCAGGGGTCCGTTTACAACCCTTGTCCCCCAACTTACCTCATGTTCTGAGACTATTTGCAATTGGCTCCAGTCAGCATTCAGGGGTCCGTTTACGACCCTTGTCCCCCAACTTACCTCATGTTCTGAGACTATTTGCAATTGGCTCCAGGCAGCATTCAGGGGTCCATTTATGACCCTTGTCCCCCAAATTACCTCGTGTTCTGAGACTATTTGCAATTGGCTCCAGGCAGCATTCAGGGGTCCATTTACGACCCTTGTCCCCCAACTTACCTCCTGTTCTGAGACTATTTGCAATTGGCTACAGTCAGCATTCAGGGGTCCGTTTACGACCCTTGTCCCTCAACTTACCTCATGTTCTGAGACTATTTGCAATTGGCTCCAGTCAGCATTCAGGGGTCCGTTTACAACCCTTGTCCCCCAACTTACCTCATGTTCTGAGACTATTTGCAATTGGCTCCAGTCAGCATTCAGGGGTCCGTTTACGACCCTTGTCCCCCAACTTACCTCATGTTCTGAGACTATTTGCAATTGGCTCCAGTCAGCATTCAGGGGTCCGTTTACGACCCTTGTCCCCCAACTTACCTCATGTTCTGAGACTATTTGCAATTGGCTCCAGTCAGCATTCAGGGGTCCGTTTACGACCCTTGTCTCCTAAGTTACCTTATATTCTAAGACTATTTGCAATTGGTTTTCATTTTTCATTTGTTGTTTTTATCCGGTATACTTTTTTATACTGTATTAATCTATCTTCAGGATTGAACTGGGGGATGCAGGGCGCGTTCCCACACCCTTCCCCGCAGGGGCCCCCTAACCCCCCTGCAGGGTCCCCCACCCGACATCCTCCCCTGAGAGGAACGGTCGGGAAGGGGGAGTGCTGGCAAGGGTCGGGTCTGGTCCGCTGGGGCCCACTAGGATTTTTCCCGGTGTCCTGGCGGCCCAGTCCGACCCTGTCTGTCTCCCCTCGCAGGGGCCCCCCCTAACCCCCTGAAGGGGCCCCCACCAAGCGTCCTCCCCTGACCGCGCGTAAATTTAACGCATCAGGGGAGGAGCGGACAGGCAGAGGGAGCACAGCAAGGGTCGGGTCTGGGCCGCTGGGGCCCACCGGGATTTTTCCCGGTGACCCGGCAGCCCAGTCCGACCCTGATTGCAGATGAGGTCTAGTATTTGGGAAGACCACCATTCCCCTGCAGAGTGAAAAGGTTTGGGGTCTGTTAAAGGGGTGGTTCACCTTTAATTTAAAAATAACTTATTTTTCTTTTGCAGGTCCTCCGCTATTCATATTCCTGTCCCTCATTCAAAGCATCCCCTGGTTGCTAAGTTAATTAGGACCCTAGCAACCAGATAGCTGCTGAAACGGGAGAGCCCCTGAAAAAAAACTACAAGTAGTAAAAAATTAAGACAAATTGCAAATTGTCTCAGAATATTACTCTGTACATCATACTAAATGTTAACTCAAAGGTGAGGCTCGGAGGCGGACTATTAAACGATGCAAAAAAACAAGATTAAAGTAAATTGCTTAGAAGAACACAATTTTTGCCATTTTCCGTGGCTTTTATGGCGCTGGCTGTTAATGACTAGGCTTTTATACTGAGTTTTTTCCTTTTTATTCTCAGGGAATCTCTGTGGAACCTGCAGACTGCCGGGGAACATGGCCGCTGATGATGATCATTATGCAGGATTATGTGCCGTAATGGGTGAGATTCGCATTTACTGCCGATTTTCACCTCGGATTTTAGCTTTGATTTCTTTTTTTAAACATTTTTTTGCATCGTGGGAGCTTTGAGTTTGTGCTGGTCGCCATGGGGATGATGCTGGGTGCCACTTGCGAACGCGTAAAAGCGCGAATGGACTCAGCAGCTGCCATGTTTTTTTTTTGGTACAGATTAGTCTGCCCTATTTAAAGGCAGCAATCGTTATATATATCCGCTGCTCTTTTATTTACCTTTCTATTTCTGTTATATATGTTACAGAATTTTCTATAGAATCTAGAATAATCTGTGATGCTGAGTTCATTAGTGTTGAAAAATAATAGCATGTGTTACCCTTAGGGTAATGGCGCATAGCACGTTATTGGTGTGAATATTCCCACCTGTGGAGAGACACCTGTAAACTCTCACACTGTTTTGCATTAAAGTGAATAGATAACGATGGTCCCTAGCGGTGACAGACGGATTTCGGGCCAAAAAGACCCATTTCAGCAGCGCTAGTGGTGGGTTAATGTTAAACATTTCTTGCAATGATGACCTATAGACCTATACCTTGGGGAGATATAGCAACTGCTCCCCAAGTGACTCTACAGGGCAAGTCTTTCTACACCTAAAAGACGATGGACACTCCTTTGAAGATAGCAATGTCCAAATTTTGGACAAAGAAGACCGCTGGTTTTAACCAGTGTCGGACTGAGATGCCAGGGGCCCACCATAGGACCATAGGCCCACTTTCTAAACTATGATTCGTCCTCTCCTCCCTCTTTTTATTATCCAAGTCTCTTTTCTCTATTCTTCCGTCATTTTTTTTTCATACAGAAATAGGGAATGACCATGCAATTGGGCAAATCATTAGAAGCAAGAGGGCCCACTGACACCTGGGCCCACCGGGAGTTTTTCTGGTATCCTGGTGGGCCATTCCGACACTGGTTTGAACGAGGTGTTAAAGAGGCTGGTTCATGTTAAGGTGGAGAAACCATCACGGGGGCCTTCGACACCACCTGTCTGCTACATACAATGCTGTTCTACAGGGTCGGACTGGGGGATGAAGGGCCCACTGCTGCTCCCACCCCAGAGGCCCTGCAGGTGCCTCTGCCGGCCTTGTCCCCTAACCCCCTGCCCCCCACAGGGGCCCCCCTAACCCCCCTCACAGGGCCCCCCACCTGACATCCTCCCCCGAGCGCGTAAATTTAACGTGTCAGGGAAGAAGCGGTCAGGCAGGGGGAGCGCCGGCAAGGGTCGGGTCTGGGCTGCCGGGGCCCACTAGAGCCAGGGCCCACCGGGATTTTTCCCGGTGTCCTGGCGGCCCAGTCAAACCCTGCTGTTCTACCATCTTTCCCCCGGCAGTTTCAGAAAACTTTAAACATCCATTCTTGCAACTCTCACAAGTAACACCCATGTCTATTACCTTGGTAATGCTATCACTAGGGATACAACAAATCCAAGATTTGTTCCGAGATTCGGCCTTTTTCGTCAGGATTCGGATTTCTCTGAATCCATATTCTTTGCCGAACCGAATCCGAATCCTTTGAATCACATGAGTTTTTGTCATGTAAACACGGCGACATTTAACCCTTCCGTAGGTTATTTTGCATATGCAAATTAGGGTTCAGATTCGGTTCGATATTTGGCCAAATCTCTCACAAAGGGTTCGGGGTTTGGCCAAATCTACAAAAAAAGTGAATTTGGTGTATCCCTACCTATCACAGTAACCCCACACCATTCACAGCCCTGTGCCATTGTGATTGGATGAGTGGAAGAGTATATATGCTGGGGACTTCCCATACCAGTCTGTTAAACTGAAGAAGCTGCTCGGATGAGTAGTGAAACGTCATCAATGGTTACTCAGCAATTAAAGTTGCTCTAAATTTACTTATACTAGATACTTCTTGTGCCGTGTATACTAGATACTTCTTGTGATTATATTTCATTCTGCCTTTTTTCAGGGACAGCTACATTAGGCATCATTAAAGGACAAGTCAACCCATAATTTAATCAGTTCATCAAAGGGGGACCCCACCTTTAATTTCACTCTAAGTATGTTGTGGGATGGACAATTCTTAGCCACTTTTTAGTTGGTATACATTTTTTTTTTTTTATAGTTTTTGACCTATTTGTATTCTTCTCCTCCTTCTAGGGCGCAGGCTAAAGACCAGGTATGATGAGATTTAGGGAAAAGGCATTTTTGCTTTTTTAGATACTCATGAAGCCTAGGTTTTCATACACCTGTAACCTTTCTATAGGTTAGTGGTGCCCTGGCCTATTCTTGGGCCTCAAAGGATGATCCTTTATCTCAATGTCTATGTTTATCTCGGCAAGTCCTTGCTTTGTGCAGTGTCTATGTTAGTACATAAGGGGGCAGCAGTGAGCAGGGATCGTGCTGATGCTACCTGTGGCTCTGCCTCATTACTATGATAGTCAAACACTCTCCACATATATTTTATATTGCATTTGTGTTTGTTTAACATTTTTGAGTTTATTTACCTGCAACCGTTGTATTTGTTGTGTTTGTTCTTCATAAGATTATCACATATAGTTCCTAATGAATTGGACCAGAACAAACACAAAGTTGCCACATCTGTAATATACCGACTTTATTGCTTCTCTGTAATGACATAGCGAGAGAGAAGGTGGTGGAAGGAGAGAGACAGAGAATGGGAGAAAAGGAAAGAAAAAGAAAGTGGAGGAGAAAGAAGGGTAAAAAGAGATGGAGAGAACTGTAATTGGCCATTTATGCTCTTGCTCCCTTTCTTTCTTTTTATGTCACCCTGTTTAATGTGTTTCTATTTGAAAAACGAAAATAAAGAATATTTATTAAAAAAAAGAGATGGAGAGAAAAAGATGGAAAGAGGGAAAAGAGAGGAGATATAGCAAGAAAGAAAGAAGGCAAGAGAGCTGTAGAGACACAAAAGTGGGAAAGGGTGAGAGGGGAGACAGAGAAGAGGAGAGAAGAAGGGGTGAGTGGGTGAGAAAGTGGTAAGGGGGAAAGAAGGAGAGCAAGGGAGAAGGAAATAGTAGGGGGAGATAGACTGTCAGAATAAAAGAGAAGGGGAGAAACATAATAAGAGAAAGGAAACGAAAGGAGAAGAGAGGTAGAAATAGAGAAAGAGTAGGTTAGAGTGGGGAAAGAGGCAAGAATGAGACAGAGAGAATAAAGGAAAGAGTGTGGGAAAAAGGGGCAAAAATAGGAGAAAGAAAGTTGGGGAGAGGGTCTGAGAGCACAAATACAAGTAAGGAAGAGAGGAGACAAAAATCAAGAGAAAGCATGAGAGACATATAGAGAGACAGGAGTGACTAATTGGGGAGACAATTAGAAAGAGGGTTGGGAAGGGTAAAGACGGAAGAGAGAGAAAATAATGGTGGCAGAGAGAAGAGAGAGGGGGACAAAGAGAGAGAGAGAATAATAGTGGTAGAGAGCAGGAAGTAGAGGAAGTGAGAGATAATAGTGGTAGAGAGTAGGAAGTAGAGGAAGTGAGAGATAATAGTGGTAGAGAGTAGGAAGTAGAGGAAGAGAGAGAGAATAATAGTTTTAGAGAGGGGGAAGTAGAGGAAGTGAGAAAATAAAAGAAAAGGGGAGAAAGATAAGCCAAAAAGTGAAGGCATGATACTGAAGTAAAGAAAGAGAATGAGAGAGTGAGAGAAAGAAAGGCAGAGTAAGAGAGGAGAGAGAGCAAAAGAAAAAAGAGAAGGGAATAAAGTGAGGACAAGACAATGGGAGGAAGAAGGAGAGAGTTGTTAAGACAAAAAGACAAAGAAAGATTGGGAGGGATGCAAGAATGATAAGGGGAGATTATTATTATTATTATTATTATTAACATGTATTTATAAAGCGCCAACATAATCTACAGTGCTGTACTGTAAATGGGTAAAGAAAAACAGAGACAGTAAAAAAGAAAAAGAATAAAAAAGGAAGAGGAGAGAGAGGAAGAGAGTTGTAGAGACAGAGAGGGCTAAAGAGAGAAGGGGAGTGAGAGAGAAGAAAGAAACACGTGTGTGTGTGTCAGCCATTTCTACCCTGCCTCCCCCCCCAAATATGTGTGTGTGTATATATATATATATCAGCGATGTGACACCTCTGGGTGAGAGCCCATCCCATATTCTCACTTCCATCTCCCCCCCCCCAGCACCCAAACTGCTTCCCCCCCCCCGCGCTCAGCCAGTATACATGGAGCTGCAGGCTGGAGACGTGTTACATGCTCATACATATTAATGAACCGACGAGCTGCTAATCAGGGCTAATTACAACTGCATCCCATCCGGGGGCATTACACTGGCAGGACTGGATACACGAGTAGAGAACCTCTAGGACTGCATGCTCTAAGGCTGAGCAGAAATCTGCTTTCCCTGGGGGGGGGGGGGTGGAAGAGGTATTAATACCTAAACCGGAAAAATTAGCCCCCCCCGCCCACAAATTTCAGAAGTTAAATAAAGAGACTGCTTCCGGCAGGGATATAGGCCAACTGCTTCTCTCAGCCATGCAGTAATTAGTTATTAGATGCACTCTGGCTGCTAACGGAGCAATTAACCCAGCTCATTATATTGGGTGATAGACTGAGACCTCACACATTTATTACTGAAGCAGTGTTGCTTAACATGGGATTTATAGCTGAAAGCTGCACCCCAACAACACTCACGGTGCCCCCAGAGTGCGCTGATTGCTCACTATATAATTAGAGACCGCACAAGTATCTACCACGTATACAGGGCATAGAAATCAACATAAGGGCCGTATCAATATATTATATATATTAAGGTTCAGCAGCTAAATGAGATAAAAAGTGGGCGAGCGCTCTAGTAAAGTGCCATTGGCTAATTAATTACCCAATCGATGATTAATGGGTGATATCATACAACTGCAGTCTGACATAAGGGCTGATGGGGATGTGCCGAACTGAGAATAATGTTCTGCTGCGGCTCCCATCATGCCTTGGGATAATAAATGTAGTGCGAATGAGAAGCAGGTTATATTTACAGGAGGGCTCACAGCATTCAGACAGGTATGAATAAATAAGCAAGTCGTTGCAGCAGGCAGCACAGCGACATGGCAAGGATGTATTAACGCCTTTGGGATGGTATAGTCACGTCCTAACTCAGTAACGTAAGCTTTAGCTATTCTGTTGCACATTCAGGATAGGAGCAGTGTAAAACTGCTATTATCAGAAATACAAAAAGAGAAATGTTGCATAGGGGCTCATTTATCAATGTACGATTGCTTACGAATAGAAAAAAATCGTATTTTTTTCTAACTTTTAGAACTGTGCGTATTTTCCCCGACTTTTTCGTTAATTTCCACAACTTTTTCATACTGTGCAACAAAATCGTATTTGTCGCAACGAGCACAAAAGTTTCGGAATTCTTTCAAGCTTCGGTATCGTGACTTTCCTTGGGCCAGGGTTGGAGCTGCAGAGTGCCATTGAGCCCTATGGGAGACTTTCCTTGGGCCGGGTTGGAGCTGCAGAGTGCCATTGAGCCCTATGGGAGACTTTCCTTGGGCCGGGTTGGAGCTGCAGAGTGCCATTGAGCCCTATGGGAGACTTTCCTTGGGCCGGGTTGGAGCTGCAGAGTGCCATTGAGCCCTATGGGAGACTTTCCTTGGGCCGGGTTGGAGCTGCAGAGTGCCATTGAGCCCTATGGGAGACTTTCCTTGGGCCAGGTTGGAGCTGCAGAGTGCCATTGAGCCCTATGGGAGACTTTCCTTGGGCCGGGTTGGAGCTGCAGAGTGCCATTGAGCCCTATGGGAGACTTTCCTTGGGCCAGGTTGGAGCTGCAGGGTGCCATTGAGTCCTATGGGAGACTTTCCTTGGGCCAGGTTGGAGCTGCAGGGTGCCATTGAGCCCTATGGGAGACTTTCCTTGGGCCGGGTTGGAGCTGCAGAGTGCCATTGAGCCCTATGGGAGATGTTCCTTGGGCCGGGTTGGAGCTGCAGAGTGCCATTGAGCCCTATGGGAGGCTTTCCTTGGGCCGGGTTGGAGCTGCAGAGTGCCATTGAGCCCTATGGGAGACTTTCCTTGGGCCGGGTTGGAGCTGCAGAGTGCCATTGAGCCCTATGGGAGGCTTCCCTTGGGCCGGGTTGGAGCTGCAGAGTGCCATTGAGCCCTATGGGAGACTCTCCTTGGGCCGGGTTGGAGCTGCAGAGTGCCATTGAGCCCTATGGGAGGCTTTCCTTGGGCCGGGTTGGAGCTGCAGAGTGCCATTGAGCCCTATGGGAGACTTTCCTTGGGCCAGGGTTGGAGCTGCAGAGTGCCATTGAGCCCTATGGGAGGCTTTCCTTGGGCCGGGTTGGAGCTGCAGAGTGCCATTGAGCCCTATGGGAGACTTTCCTTGGGCCAGGGTTGGAGCTGCAGAGTGCCATTGAGCCCTATGGGAGACTTTCCTTGGGCCAGGGTTGGAGCTGCAGAGTGCCATTGAGCCCTATGGGAGGCTTTCCTTGGGCCGGGTTGGAGCTGCAGAGTGCCATTGAGCCCTATGGGAGACTTTCCTTGGGCCAGGGTTGGAGCTGCAGGGTGCCATTGAGCCCTATGGGAGACTTTCCTTGGGCCAGGTTGGAGCTGCAGGGTGCCATTGAGTCCTATGGGAGACTTTCCTTGGGCCAGGTTGGAGCTGCAGAGTGCCATTGAGCCCTATGGGAGACTTTCCTTGGGCCGGGTTGGAGCTGCAGAGTGCCATTGAGCCCTATGGGAGACTTTCCTTGGGCCGGGTTGGAGCTGCAGAGTGCCATTGAGCCCTATGGGAGACTTTCCTTGGGTCGGGTTGGAGCTGCAGAGTGCCATTGAGCCCTATGGGAGACTTTCCTTGGGTCGGGTTGGAGCTGCAGAGTGCCATTGAGCCCTATGGGAGGCTTTCCTTGGGCCGGGTTGGAGCTGCAGAGTGCCATTGAGCCCTATGGGAGACTTTCCTTGGGCCAGGGTTGGAGCTGCAGGGTGCCATTGAGCCCTATGGGAGACTTTCCTTGGGCCAGGTTGGAGCTGCAGGGTGCCATTGAGTCCTATGGGAGACTTTCCTTGGGCCAGGTTGGAGCTGCAGAGTGCCATTGAGCCCTATGGGAGACTTTCCTTGGGCCGGGTTGGAGCTGCAGAGTGCCATTAAGCCCTATGGGAGGCTTCCCTTGGGCCGGGTTGGAGCTGCAGAGTGCCATTGAGCCCTATGGGAGGCTTTCCTTGGGCCAGGTTGGAGCTGCAGAGTGCCATTGAGCCCTATGGGAGACTCTCCTTGGGCCGGGTTGGAGCTGCAGAGTGCCATTGAGCCCTATGGGAGGCTTTCCTTGGGCCGGGTTGGAGCTGCAGAGTGCCATTGAGCCCTATGGGAGACTCTCCTTGGGCCGGGTTGGAGCTGCAGAGTGCCATTGAGCCCTATGGGAGACTTTCCTTGGGCCGGGTTGGAGCTGCAGAGTGCCATTGAGCCCTATGGGAGACTTTCCTTGGGCCGGGTTGGAGCTGCAGAGTGCCATTGAGCCCTATGGGAGACTTTCCTTGGGCCGGGTTGGAGCTGCAGAGTGCCATTGAGCCCTATGGGAGACTTTCCTTGGGTCGGGTTGGAGCTGCAGAGTGCCATTGAGCCCTATGGGAGACTTTCCTTGGGTCGGGTTGGAGCTGCAGAGTGCCATTGAGCCCTATGGGAGATGTTCCTTGGGCCGGGTTGGAGCTGCAGAGTGCCATTGAGCCCTATGGGAGACTTTCCTTGGGCCGGGTTGGAGCTGCAGAGTGCCATTGAGCCCTATGGGAGACTTTCCTTGGGCCGGGTTGGAGCTGCAGAGTGCCATTGAGCCCTATGGGAGACTTTTCTTGGGCCGGGTTGGAGCTGCAGAGTGCCATTGAACCCTATGGGAGACTTTCCTTGGGCCGGGTTGGAGCTGCAGAGTGCCATTGAGCCCTATGGGAGGCTTTCCTTGGGCCAGGTTGGAGCTGCAGAGTGCCATTGAGCCCTATGGGAGACTCTCCTTGGGCCGGGTTGGAGCTGCAGAGTGCCATTGAGCCCTATGGGAGACTCTCCTTGGGCCGGGTTGGAGCTGCAGAGTGCCATTGAGCCCTATGGGAGACTTTCCTTGGGCCGGGTTGGAGCTGCAGAGTGCCATTGAGCCCTATGGGAGACTTTCCTTGGGCCGGGTTGGAGCTGCAGAGTGCCATTGAGCCCTATGGGAGACTTTCCTTGGGCCGGGTTGGAGCTGCAGAGTGCCATTGAGCCCTATGGGAGACTTTCCTTGGGTCGGGTTGGAGCTGCAGAGTGCCATTGAGCCCTATGGGAGACTTTCCTTGGGTCGGGTTGGAGCTGCAGAGTGCCATTGAGCCCTATGGGAGATGTTCCTTGGGCCGGGTTGGAGCTGCAGAGTGCCATTGAGCCCTATGGGAGACTTTCCTTGGGCCGGGTTGGAGCTGCAGAGTGCCATTGAGCCCTATGGGAGACTTTCCTTGGGCCGGGTTGGAGCTGCAGAGTGCCATTGAGCCCTATGGGAGACTTTTCTTGGGCCGGGTTGGAGCTGCAGAGTGCCATTGAACCCTATGGGAGACTTTCCTTGGGCCGGGTTGGAGCTGCAGAGTGCCATTGAGCCCTATGGGAGACTTTCCTTGGGCCGGGTTGGAGCTGCAGAGTGCCATTGAGCCCTATGGGAGGCTTTCCTTGGGCCAGGTTGGAGCTGCAGAGTGCCATTGAGCCCTATGGGAGACTTTCCTTGGGCCAGGTTGGAGCTGCAGAGTGCCAGTGAGCCCTATGGGAGACTTTCCTTGGGCCGGGTTGGAGCTGCAGAGTGCCATTGAGCCCTATAGGAGACTTTCCTTGGGCCGGGTTGGAGCTGCAGAGTGCCATTGAGCCCTATGGGAGACTTTCCTTGGGCCGGGTTGGAGCTGCAGAGTGCCATTGAGCCCTATGGGAGACTTTCCTTGGGCCGGGTTGGAGCTGCAGAGTGCCATTGAGCCCTATGGGAGACTTTCCTTGGGCCGGGTTGGAGCTGCAGAGTGCCATTGAGCCCTATGGGAGACTTTCCTTGGGCCAGGTTGGAGCTGCAGAGTGCCATTGAGCCCTATGGGAGACTTTCCTTGGGCCAGGTTGGAGCTGCAGAGTCCTGAGCCCTATGGGAGACTTTCCTTGGGCCGGGTTGGAGCTGCAGAGTGCCATTGAGCCCTATGGGAGACTTTCCTTGGGCCAGGTTGGAGCTGCAGGGTGCCATTGAGTCCTATGGGAGACTTTCCTTGGGCCGTGTTGGAGCTGCAGAGTGCCATTGAGCCCTATGGGAGACTTTCCTTGGGCCGGGTTGGAGCTGCAGAGTGCCATTGAGCCCTATGGGAGACTTTCCTTGGGCCAGGTTGGAGCTGCAGAGTGCCATTGAGCCCTATGGGAGACTTTCCTTGGGCCGGGTTGGAGCTGCAGAGTGCCATTGAGCCCTATGGGAGACTTTCCTTGGGCCAGGTTGGAGCTGCAGGGTGCCATTGAGTCCTATGGGAGACTTTCCTTGGGCCAGGTTGGAGCTGCAGGGTGCCATTGAGCCCTATGGGAGACTTTCCTTGGGCCGGGTTGGAGCTGCAGAGTGCCATTGAGCCCTATGGGAGATGTTCCTTGGGCCGGGTTGGAGCTGCAGAGTGCCATTGAGCCCTATGGGAGGCTTTCCTTGGGCCGGGTTGGAGCTGCAGAGTGCCATTGAGCCCTATGGGAGACTTTCCTTGGGCCGGGTTGGAGCTGCAGAGTGCCATTGAGCCCTATGGGAGGCTTCCCTTGGGCCGGGTTGGAGCTGCAGAGTGCCATTGAGCCCTATGGGAGACTCTCCTTGGGCCGGGTTGGAGCTGCAGAGTGCCATTGAGCCCTATGGGAGGCTTTCCTTGGGCCGGGTTGGAGCTGCAGAGTGCCATTGAGCCCTATGGGAGACTTTCCTTGGGCCAGGGTTGGAGCTGCAGAGTGCCATTGAGCCCTATGGGAGGCTTTCCTTGGGCCGGGTTGGAGCTGCAGAGTGCCATCGAGCCCTATGGGAGACTTTCCTTGGGCCAGGGTTGGAGCTGCAGAGTGCCATTGAGCCCTATGGGAGGCTTTCCTTGGGCCGGGTTGGAGCTGCAGAGTGCCATCGAGCCCTATGGGAGACTTTCCTTGGGCCGGGTTGGAGCTGCAGAGTGCCATTGAGCCCTATGGGAGACTTTCCTTGGGCCGGGTTGGAGCTGCAGAGTGCCATTGAGCCCTATGGGAGACTTTCCTTGGGTCGGGTTGGAGCTGCAGAGTGCCATTGAGCCCTATGGGAGACTTTCCTTGGGTCGGGTTGGAGCTGCAGAGTGCCATTGAGCCCTATGGGAGACTTTCCTTGGGCCGGGTTGGAGCTGCAGAGTGCCATTGAGCCCTATGGGAGACTTTCCTTGGGTCGGGTTGGAGCTGCAGAGTGCCATTGAGCCCTATGGGAGACTTTCCTTGGGCCAGGGTTGGAGCTGCAGGGTGCCATTGAGCCCTATGGGAGACTTTCCTTGGGCCAGGTTGGAGCTGCAGGGTGCCATTGAGTCCTATGGGAGACTTTCCTTGGGCCAGGTTGGAGCTGCAGAGTGCCATTGAGCCCTATGGGAGACTTTCCTTGGGCCGGGTTGGAGCTGCAGAGTGCCATTAAGCCCTATGGGAGGCTTCCCTTGGGCCGGGTTGGAGCTGCAGAGTGCCATTGAGCCCTATGGGAGGCTTTCCTTGGGCCAGGTTGGAGCTGCAGAGTGCCATTGAGCCCTATGGGAGACTCTCCTTGGGCCGGGTTGGAGCTGCAGAGTGCCATTGAGCCCTATGGGAGACTCTCCTTGGGCCGGGTTGGAGCTGCAGAGTGCCATTGAGCCCTATGGGAGACTTTCCTTGGGCCGGGTTGGAGCTGCAGAGTGCCATTGAGCCCTATGGGAGACTTTCCTTGGGCCGGGTTGGAGCTGCAGAGTGCCATTGAGCCCTATGGGAGACTTTCCTTGGGCCGGGTTGGAGCTGCAGAGTGCCATTGAGCCCTATGGGAGACTTTTCTTGGGCCGGGTTGGAGCTGCAGAGTGCCATTGAACCCTATGGGAGACTTTCCTTGGGCCGGGTTGGAGCTGCAGAGTGCCATTGAGCCCTATGGGAGGCTTTCCTTGGGCCAGGTTGGAGCTGCAGAGTGCCATTGAGCCCTATGGGAGACTCTCCTTGGGCCGGGTTGGAGCTGCAGAGTGCCATTGAGCCCTATGGGAGACTCTCCTTGGGCCGGGTTGGAGCTGCAGAGTGCCATTGAGCCCTATGGGAGACTTTCCTTGGGCCGGGTTGGAGCTGCAGAGTGCCATTGAGCCCTATGGGAGACTTTCCTTGGGCCGGGTTGGAGCTGCAGAGTGCCATTGAGCCCTATGGGAGACTTTCCTTGGGCCGGGTTGGAGCTGCAGAGTGCCATTGAGCCCTATGGGAGACTTTCCTTGGGTCGGGTTGGAGCTGCAGAGTGCCATTGAGCCCTATGGGAGACTTTCCTTGGGTCGGGTTGGAGCTGCAGAGTGCCATTGAGCCCTATGGGAGATGTTCCTTGGGCCGGGTTGGAGCTGCAGAGTGCCATTGAGCCCTATGGGAGACTTTCCTTGGGCCGGGTTGGAGCTGCAGAGTGCCATTGAGCCCTATGGGAGACTTTCCTTGGGCCGGGTTGGAGCTGCAGAGTGCCATTGAGCCCTATGGGAGACTTTTCTTGGGCCGGGTTGGAGCTGCAGAGTGCCATTGAACCCTATGGGAGACTTTCCTTGGGCCGGGTTGGAGCTGCAGAGTGCCATTGAGCCCTATGGGAGACTTTCCTTGGGCCGGGTTGGAGCTGCAGAGTGCCATTGAGCCCTATGGGAGGCTTTCCTTGGGCCAGGTTGGAGCTGCAGAGTGCCATTGAGCCCTATGGGAGACTTTCCTTGGGCCAGGTTGGAGCTGCAGAGTGCCAGTGAGCCCTATGGGAGACTTTCCTTGGGCCGGGTTGGAGCTGCAGAGTGCCATTGAGCCCTATAGGAGACTTTCCTTGGGCCGGGTTGGAGCTGCAGAGTGCCATTGAGCCCTATGGGAGACTTTCCTTGGGCCAGGTTGGAGCTGCAGAGTGCCATTGAGCCCTATGGGAGACTTTCCTTGGGCCAGGTTGGAGCTGCAGAGTGCCAGTGAGCCCTATGGGAGACTTTCCTTGGGCCGGGTTGGAGCTGCAGAGTGCCATTGAGCCCTATAGGAGACTTCCCTTGGGCCGGGTTGGAGCTGCAGAGTGCCATTGAGCCCTATGGGAGACTTTCCTTGGGCCGGGTTGGAGCTGCAGAGTGCCATTGAGCCCTATGGGAGACTTTCCTTGGGCCGGGTTGGAGCTGCAGAGTGCCATTGAGCCCTATGGGAGACTTTCCTTGGGCCGGGTTGGAGCTGCAGAGTGCCATTGAGCCCTATGGGAGACTTTCCTTGGGCCAGGTTGGAGCTGCAGAGTGCCATTGAGCCCTATGGGAGACTTTCCTTGGGCCGGGTTGGAGCTGCAGAGTGCCATTGAGCCCTATGGGAGACTTTCCTTGGGCCGGGTTGGAGCTGCAGAGTGCCATTGAGTCTATGGGAGGCTTCCCAAATCATGCATTCAAGTTTCAAAGTCAGAAAGGGTTTCGCGCCGTTTATGATCATTGGGATACGAAAATTTGGTGACTATCGGATCGCCAATATGTATACGATCTTTTCAATACGAAAATTTCTGAACTTTCGGATCGTAAGTACGAAATTTTGTGACATTTTCGATCATCAGAAATGATCGGATTTCATGATTCGTATTTGGACCTTAGTGAATCGGCCCCATAGGGGCATATTAACTAAAACTAGAATTTTTCTGGCCTTGATACATAAACATACAACATTCATTAAATGTCACTATAATGTTGCTAGGGTCGAACGAAAATATTGAGTTTATTATCCGAAAATCACGAAAAATTCAGAAAAAAGTAAATGGATGTTTATTTTTCCCAAACAGGAAGTGCTCCTGCGGGCATTTTAGGAGCATTGGTGCTCATTCTTGTAAAACAATAATGTGTTTAAGTTTCACTTGAGAATGTGTGAAATACAAAACAACGATAGGATTAACTTCCCCTCTAAACTGGGTGAAATAGAAAACAATGAGGAGATTAACGTTCCCCTTGAAACTAAGTGAAATAGAAAATAATAATGGGAAAAACTTCCCCTTGAAAATGTCAAGGACAGGTGAGGGCATCAATGAGCTGGGTGCCCATATGCGGGAAGATAAACTGCCAAATCGGTCTGAAGGTCCAGAATGTCCGTATATGGCCACCTTTAGTCTGAAGGGACAGTCGGAAGTCGGAAGCTTTCAACTGCCCCATTTACCACCAGCTAGAATGAGAATCTGACTAAAAAAAATTAAACCTTCCTTCATTTGCCCTGCAGAGGATTTTGCCAAAGAAGGGAGGGAGCCTGTAACAGGCAGGCATGAGCAACTGGCAGCCCATTCTCCTGACAGCTGGAGTTCAACAACATCTAACCATCTTCTGGTTGCTCATCAGTGGTGCAGCATTTGTTCCACCATAAGAACTTTTAAGTGGAGCAAAGGCTATTAGTGAGCAGGGAACTTGGAATAAAGGCAGAGAATAAGAATAGTAGATATTGCTTCCTGGCCGAGATGTCGCTGGCTTTTGCTACTTGCTCTTAATAGGAACCCTGCAGGGAAGAGAGATTCTGCCATCGTTGCCAGGAAGCCAATCTAGAGGCCGCAGACATCAAAGTATTTCAAGTGTCACTTCACTTGCTGCAGACTTGGAGTGTTCATATTACTTTTCCTATGGACACAAGAGGACAAAAGGACGTTATTACTGAAGGCAGATGGGTCTTAAAAGATTCCCGCAGCACCTTGGGGCACCCAAGTGCATTAAACAGTGTTTTGTTACAGTCTTCTGTGCACCCATGGAGCCCTAAATGTAAAAACTTAAATCATATCACATGACCAATGCTACAAAGGAGTGTCCAGGAGCGCAGAGGACCTAGAGGGGCCCTAAATAATGAGCAATTTTAATATATATTGGTCAAACAGGTCATCTTCTGGAAGACTTTGAGATGCCACCTAGAAATGCAGAAGACTTTAAACAATGACATTGTTGGTTCATAAAGTGTCTTCAAAAATGGAAAGTTTGGGGAAAATGGTCTCTGTGTGATAATGTGAGAGTGAGTGGAAGCCAAAGGAGACCATTGCTGGTGGGACAGAGGAAGATGAGCGGTTTCACAAGGATATCGAAGGCAGATCCAGGACCGAGCAGATCAAAAGGGAGGAGGAACAGAAGAAAAATGTCATCTGACCAATAAAGCTGAAATGATCCCAAGGGTTCCAGATGTTATAACTTCATACCATGAAAATTAGTTTGTGAGTGGAACAAGATCCAATGGTTGTGTCTGGTTCAAGCGATGGACAGACGTCTACACAAAAAGAACATCTCCAATTGTTGACATTCTGGAACCATAGTAGTGTTCAGAGCCAAATTTGGGGATTAGGGGGAGTGAAAACCGCAAAAGCGTGCAGTGTTTATACCGAAATGTGCCCCAATCACAGGCGGAAAGCCATGTGTGACACCAAACTTGAGCTTACATGGGAAGATCCGCTCTTGTGGATGTTCAGTTGGCCTAGAGGGGACCAGTCGATTATTGGCCAGGTTGAAACTTGAGTGGCAGTGCCCAGTCTTTGCAAACCCGAGGTGCCTTCATACTGCACTTGTTTTCCTTGTGGCACTGGGAGCCATTAAGGCACAGTGTATCCTTACTTCTTGGCAGCACTTATGCCCCACCCTTTTGGCCTCAGCTAAGAAATTTTTACACACCGGCCGATAGGCTGGGGCCGTACACGCAGCGCCGGATTTCAAATTCTGACGCCCCTAGGCCGCCTCCCCCTGCGCATGCGCGATCAAATTCCCCCCCCCCCTCCGTGCCGCGTCGCAAGAGCGCATGCGCAGGAATTTAACTCCCATACGGAGCAGTGGGGAGAAATCCCCATTGCTCCGTATGGGAGCAAAACGTCAAAATTTCGTTGCGGCGGGGCGGCATGCCGCCCCTAAATTTGTGCCGCCCTAGGCCCGGGCCTTTGTGGCCTCGCCACAAATCCGGGCCAGCGTACACGGTCACTATCACTGTGATTTTCTGTTTATTTATCTCACCTTTTTCTGTCACTTTTTACTAGGGATGTACTGAATCCACAATTTTAGGATCTAGCCAAACCCCGAATCCTTTGCGAAAGATTCGGCCAAATAACAAACTGATTCCGGTTAAAAAGAACCTCACACTAGGCGAAAAATGTTCAGCTTCTGTGTTTATTGGACAAAAAGTCTCATGATTTTAAGCATTCAGATCCGTTTCGGCCAGAGGCATGGATTCCTGCTGAAAAGGGCTAAATCCTGAACTGAATCCTGGCTTCCTTACTTTTTCCTTTTTTTCTTACATTTTTCTTGGATCAAGGGGGGTTGCATGGCCATTAAGGTGGCCATACACGCTAAGATCCACTTGCTTGGCAAGGTCCCCAAGCAAACTGATCTTCTCCCGATATCCCCAGCTACGGCCCTGGGGCCAAACGATCGAATTAGAATGACGGGTATAGGCGTCCACCAGTTTGGGGACCGCATCAATGAGCCGATGCGGTCTGACTAAATTTCGAACCTGCCCAATCAAGATCTGGACAATTTCAGGCCAGATGTCGGTCAGGCAGGCCCGTTGTTAGTGCCCATACCGATATCGGCAGCTAGAATCGGCTTGTTGTATGGCCACCTTTAGGCTCCTTCTACCCTTGAACCGCCGTTGGCACAATTGATGGAACCTTCAGGTTCAAGACGGTACCTTTCTCTGGATGTCTTTTAGCTATGGGGACTGGGACAAAAACAACCTTCCAACTCTTGTGGGGCATTTGGTCTGAAGACTAAAGGGGTCTCCCAAAGCCTTGTGGAGAAGGGACACCTGAAGACCCTTGCCCTTTAGAGCCTTTTGGCCTGGGGGTCGGGGATTTTTGCCAACTAGTTGGCTATTACTTTTTAAGGAGAACTGTTGGGCACCTTTTGCACTTTTTGTTTTTTGCTTTGATTTGAAGCATGGCTCAGGCTTCAAACAATAAAAATGGCCGTCTTTGGACATAGCAAGAGCCCATTGTGACATTTTCTTGCAGCGATGACGTCACTTGGCCGGAGCCAGAGATGCAATTCACTATGATTGGGCGAATGAATCACGGGCCGAAAGGAAAATCTGCGAATTCAATTTTGTGTTATTTGTGCTCATTTCTAAAGAATGCCGCTCGTTTCGATCCCGCTCTGCAATTTGCGGACAATGCCCCAAGCGCCCCCAGGCTGATTTCGGTAAATATCTCGTAACCCACACAAGGCCAGATATACTTATGCGACGGGCGGTTCTGAAAGAACTAAATTTATGTGGGAAAAAAAAAAGGCAAACTATGTCTTGCGGCGTTTCCATGACACCCGTGTAATTTTCAGATCGTGCCCTCTTAGTGGTAATTTCGAAGATGGAGGAAAGTGTGTTGAAACAGTATCAATTTAATTCTGGTTTCCTTGCAAGTGACGGTTGCTAATATGCCGGGAGTTTGTATGGGCGAGAGTGACAGTAATGGGCTTATTGGCAAACACCAGAGCGCGGTGGGGAAACATTGTTACATGATCAAAATGAGCTTTTTAATAAAAATCTGAAGTTTTCATAGAAACTGTTTTAATCAGTGTCAGGCAGTATTGTCACGGCGGGTGTCGTACATGCACGGGCGCGCAGGATCAGTACCGGCCCAAATGGCTTCCATCCAGATCTCAGTTATGCTCCTATTCAGAACAAGGTGAAAGGGGTTCCTCCATAACCCCAGCATCTGAACCCATAACCAGATCCAAGCCAGAGGGGCTTCATCCATAATCCCAACATCTGAACCCATAACCAGATCCAACCCAGAGGGGCTTCATCCATAACCCCAGCATGTACTGAACCAGATCCAACCCAGAGGGGCTTCATCCATATCCCAGCATGTACTGAACCAGATCCAAGCCAGAGGAGCTTCATCCATAATCCCAACATGTACCGAACCAGATCCAACCCAGAGGGGCTTCATCCATAATCCCAACATGTACTGAACCAGATCCAACCCAGAGGAGCTTCATCCATATCCCAGCATGTACTGAACCAGATCCAAGCCAGAGGGGCTTCATCCATAATCCCAACATGTACTGAACCAGATCCAAGCCAGAGGGGCTTCATCCATAATCCCAGCATGTACTGAACCAGATCCAACCCAGAGGGGCTTCATCCATAATCCCAGCATGTACTGAACCAGATCCAACCCAGAGGAGCTTCATCCATAATCCCAACATGTACTGAACCAGATCCAACCCAGAGGGGCTTCATCCATAATCCCAACATGTACTAAACCAGATCCAACCCAGAGGGGCTTCATCCATAATCCCAACATGTACTGAACCAGATCCAACCCAGAGGGGCTTCATCCATAATCCCAACATGTACTGAACCAGATCCAACCCAGAGGGGCTTCATCCATAATCCCAACATGTACTGAACCAGATCCAACCCAGAGGGGCTTCATCCATATCCCAGCATGTACTGAACCAGATCCAAGCCAGAGGGGCTTCATCCATATCCCCAGCATGTACTGAACCAGATCCAACCCAGATGGGCTTCATCCATAATCCCAACATGTACTGAACAAGATCCAACCCAGAAAGGTTTGGGGATGCACCAAATCCATTTTTTGGGGGTTTGGCCGAACCGGAATCCTTCATAAAAGATTCGACCGAACCAAACCCTAATTTATCACTAGTTTTATTCATAATCCAAGCAGGTACTGGATTAGATCCAGCCCAGAAGGGTTTATTGCATAAACTGGAGCACCTACTGCACCAACCTTGGGAGGGATACACAGCGCAGGGAGAGTGCTACACAGATACACACAGTACTACTCTATGGGGCAGATTTATCAAAACATGAGTTCGAATCCCGAATGGATTCGGATTGGAAACGAAGATTTCTGAAGATCGCAAATATCACAAAAATGCTTACGAAAAAACCATATTAGTCACGATAATATCGTATTGGGGATCCGAAACTCACGACATTTTCGATTGTAAACAGCGGCAAAACCGATCCGATTTTTTCGGGCTAAAAATACGAAAAAGTCGCGAAAGCGCCGAATAAGTCACGCAAGTGTCGAAAAGTCGTGCATGGTATGAAAAAGTCACGAAAAATACGATTGGACCGAACGAACGCTCTGAGCGTTCATGGATAAGTAAATGTGCCCCTATGAGTACAGTACTACTCCCTAGAGTACATAGGCGAATATGAGTTAAACAGATTGCGCGGCCTGATGGGGCTGATTGTTTATTCTGACCTCGCTTGCCATTGGCCCCGTTCCTGCCCCCCGGGCACTCCCGTGCCGCTGGTTCTCGCCTGCGCAGCAGCAGGAGCCAATCAGGACGCAGCGGGACGGGGCCCACTCGGCATTTCTTTGACGCCATTCTGCTCCTCGCTGCCAAACTCGCGGCTATTTTGGGAGGAAATCTGCATGTATTTAATTTCCCTGATGCAGTCATTAGATGCAGCCTCCCCTCGCTCTCAGAGCCCGTTCTGTGCCCTCTGCCCAATGCGAGCGCTCCCAGCCCCGGCAGCTGTTTGAATCAAGAAATTCCAGTCTGCAGATGTCCTGCTGTTGTTGGACTACAACTCTCAGCGGGATACAAAGAGTTGCAGTTCAACAGCAGAAGGGGTGGTGGGGGGGGCGGCAGCTTGGGAATCTATGATGAATAGACACGGCTTCCAGTTTATAGCTGGTGTCTTAGCAGTTTATGGCTTTACAGTATAGAGACTGCTGTGCTCTGGGACATGTTTCTCAACCCAAAGGACAAGTCAAAATATAATTTTTGCCCAATAAAAGGAAAAATAATTCTATGCAACGTTGCAATATACATTCATTATAAATCTGTACTGGTATTTGTATATATTTGTATATATACACCCTGTACTTGATCCCAACTAAGATATAATTACCCCTTATTGGGGGCAGAACAGCCCTATTGGGTTTATTTAATGGTTAAATGATTCCCTTTTCTCTGTAATAATAAAACAGTACCTGTACTTGATCCCAACTAAGATATAATTACCCCTTATTGGGGCAGAACAGCCCTATTGGGTTTATTTAATGGTTAAATGATTCCCTTTTCTCTGTAATAATAAAACAGTACCTGTACTTGATCCCAACTAAGATATAATTACCCCTTATTGGGGCAGAACAGCCCTATTGGGTTTATTTCATGGTTAAATGATTCCCTTTTCTCTGTAATAATAAAACAGTACCTGTACTTGATCCCAACTAAGATATAATTACCCCTTATTGGGGCAGAACAGCCCTATTGGGTTTATTTAATGGTTAAAGGATTCCCTTTTCTCTGTAATAATAAAACAGTACCTGTACTTGATCCCAACTAAGATATAATTACCCCTTATTGGGGCAGAACAGCCCTATTGGGTTTAGTTAATGGTTAAATGATTCCCTTTTCTCTGTAATAATAAAACAGTACCTGTACTTGATCCCAACTAAGATATAATTACCCCTTATTGGGGCAGAACAGCCCTATTGGGTTTATTTAATGGTTAAATGATTCCCTTTTCTCTGTAATAATAAAACAGTACCTGTACTTGATCCCAACTAAGATATAATTACCCCTTATTGGGGGCAGAACAGTCCTATTGGGTTTATTTAATGGTTAAATGATTCCCTTTTCTCTGTAATAATAAAACAGTACCTGTACTTGATCCCAACTAAGATATAATTACCCCTTATTGGGGCAGAACAGCCCTATTGGGTTTATTTCATGGTTAAATGATTCCCTATAATCCATAGGAAGTTCTGTGGGTACTGGGAGCCTGTAGGGCCATATTACTAAAGTTAATGTATTTATTCCCCGCCCCCAGCACAAAATAATTGCTGCATCTGTAAGTGTTAATCCTTAGTGCCGCACCGGCATGAGATTAATTTCCTTTAACTAATATGAGCTGCAGGGAAATGTATCACAGCACTCCATTTTCCTTGCTTTCAGTAATTACCTGCTTTTCCTCATTAATCATAAGTGGCTTATTGAAGCGATACTTTGATTCCGCAGTGAAACCTGCAAATTCTCTCAATCTGCCCCAGAGACCATACATACTCCCTCTGCCCCGCCCCCAATCTGCCCTCCCCACCTGTGCTCCGCCCACAGCCTTCCCCAACTAGCTACTGCCACTATAGGCACCATCTCTCCCTACTATACCTGCTATCCCACAGCCACAGTCCCTTCCCAGAGGCTATTATCCCCACTGCTACTATAGGCACCATCTCTCCCTACTATACCTGCTATCCCACAGCCCCAGTCCCTTCCCAGAGGCTATTATCCCCCCACTGCTACTATAGGCACCATCTCTCCTTACTATACCTGCTATCCCACAGCCCCAGTCCCTTCCCAGAGGCTATTATCCCCCCCACTGCTACTATAGGCACCATCTCTCCCTACTATACCTGCTATCCCACAGTCCCAGTCCCTTCCCAGAGACTATTATCCCCCCACTGCTACTATAGGCACCATCTCCCCCTACTATACCTGCTATCCCACAGCCCCAGTCCCTTCCCAGAGGCTATTATCCCCCCCACTGCTACTATAGGCACCATCTCTCCCTACTATACCTGCTATCCCACAGTCCCAGTCCCTTCCCAGAGGCTATTATCCCCCCACTGCTACTATAGGCACCATCTCTCCCTACTATACCTGCTATCCCACAGCCCCAGTCCCTTCCCAGAGGCTATTATCCCCCCACTGCTACTATAGGCACCATCTCTCCCTACTATCCCTGCTATCCCACAGCCCCAGTCCCTCCCCAGAGGCTATTATCCCCCACTGCTACTATAGGCACCATCTCTCCCTACTATACCTGTTATCCCACAGCCCCAGTCCCTTCCCAGAGGCTATTATGCCCCCACTGCTACTATAGGCACCATCTCTCCCTACTATACCTGTTATCCCACAGCCCCAGTCCCTTCCCAGAGGCTATTATCCCCCACTGCTACTATAGGCACCATCTCTCCCTACTATACCTGCTATCCCACAGCCCCAGTCCCTTCCCAGAGGCTATTATCCCCCCCCCCCACTGCTACTATAGGCACCATCTCTCCCTACTATACCTGCTATCCCACAGCCCCAGTCCCTTCCCAGAGGCTATTATCCCCCCACTGCTACTATAGGCACCATCTCTCCCTACTATACCTGCTATCCCACAGCCCCAGTACATTCCCAGAGGCTATTATCCCCCCACTGCTACTATAGGCACCATCTCTCCCTACTATACCTGCTATCCAACAGCCCCAGTCCCTTCCCAGAGGCTATTATCCCCCCCACTGCTACTATAGGCACCATCTCTCCCTACTATACCTGCTATCCCACAGCCCCAGTCCCTTCCCAGAGGCTATTATCCCCCCCCCCCACTGCTACTATAGGCACCATCTCTCCCTACTATACCTGCTATCCCACAGCCCCAGTCCCTTCCCAGAGGCTATTATCCCCCCACTGCTACTATAGGCACCATCTCTCCCTACTATACCTGCTATCCCACAGCCCCAGTCCCTTCTAAGAGGCTATTATCCCCCCACTGCTACTATAGGCACCATCTCTCCCTACTATACCTGCTATCCCACAGCCCCAGTCCCTTCCCAGAGGCTATTATACCCCCCACTGCTACTATAGGCACCATTTCTCCCTACTATACCTGCTATCCCACAGCCCCAGTCCCTTCCCAGAGGCTATTATCCCACTGCTACTATAGGCACCATCTCTCCCTACTATACCTGCTATCCCCCAGCCCCAGTCCCTTCCCAGAGGCTATTATCCCCCCACTGCTACTATAGGCACCATCTCTCCCTACTATACCTGCTATCCCACAGCCCCAGTCCCTTCCCAGAGGCTATTATCCCCCCACTGCTACTATAGGCACCATCTCTCCCTACTATACCTGCTATCCCACAGCCCCAGTCCCTTCCCAGAGGCTATTATCTCCCCACTGCTACTATAGGCACCATCTCTCCCTACTATACCTGCTATCCCACAGCCCCAGTCCCTTCCCAGAGGCTATTATCCCCCCACTGCTACTATAGGCACCATCTCTCCCTACTATACCTGCTATCCCACAGCCCCAGTCCCTTCCCAGAGGCTATTATCCCCCCACTGCTACTATAGGCACCATCTCTCCCTACTATACCTGCTATCCCACAGCCCCAGTCCCTTCCCAGAGGCTATTATCCCCACTGCTACTATAGGCACCATCTCTCCCTACTATACCTGCTATCCCACAGCCCCAGTCCCTTCCCAGAGGCTATTATCCCCCCACTGCTACTATAGGCACCATCTCTCCCTACTATACCTGCTATCCCACAGCCCCAGTCCCTTCCCAGAGGCTATTATCCCCCCACTGCTACTATAGGCACCATCTCTCCCTACTATACCTGCTATCCCACAGCCCCAGTCCCTTCCCAGAGGCTATTATCCCCCACTGCTACTATAGGCACCATCTCTCCCTACTATACCTGCTATCCCCCAGCCCCAGTCCCTTCCCAGAGGCTATTATCCCCCCACTGCTACTATAGGCACCATCTCTCCCTACTATACCTGCTATCCCACAGCCCCAGTCCCTTCCCAGAGGCTATTATCCCACTGCTACTATAGGCACCATCCCTCCCTACTATACCTGTTATCCCACAGCCCCAGTCCCTTCCCAGAGGCTATTATCCCCCCACTGCTACTATAGGCACCATCTCTCCCTACTATACCTGCTATCCCACAGCCCCAGTCCCTTCCCAGAGGCTATTATCCCCCCACTGCTACTGTAGGCACCATCTCTCCCTACTATACCTGCTATCCCACAGCCCCAGTCCCTTCCCAGAGGCTATTATCCCCCCACTGCTACTATAGGCACCATCTCTCCCTACTATACCTGCTATCCCACAGCCCCAGTCCCTTCCCAGAGGCTATTATCCCCCCACTGCTACTATAGGCACCATCTCTCCCTACTATACCTGCTATCCCACAGCCCCAGTCCCTTCCCAGAGGCTATTATCGCCCCCACTGCTACTATAGGCACCATCTCTCCCTACTATACCTGCTATCCCACAGCCCCAGTCCCTTCCCAGAGGCTATTATCCCCCCACTGCTACTATAGGCACCATCTCTCCCTACTATACCTGCTATCCCACAGCCCCAATCCCTTCCCAGAGGCTATTATCCCCCCACTGCTACTATAGGCACCATCTCTCCCTACTATACCTGCTATCCCACAGCCCCAGTCCCTTCCCAGAGGCTATTATCCCCCCCACTGCTACTATAGGCACCTTCTCTCCCTACTATACCTGCTATCCCACAGCCCCAGTCCCTTCCCAGAGGCTACAATCCCCAGTGCTTCTGGATAATAGATTGCTATTGCACAGACAGATTGCTTAACACTAGCTTTCTGTGATTAATATCATGCTGTTTTACACACAGTTCTATACAAGTGATAGAAGAGGGACCTGAACCCTTTCCATTATTAATGATAGTAGTTTCCCTTAATAAGTGCTATTCTATTTCCCATCTCTCCCCTGTGCCTGGCTCCCACAAACCCCTGCTCCCAGCTCTCCCTTTCTTCTCCCCCCATATCCTTTATATTCCTGCTGTTTTCTTTCCCCTCCCATCCGTCTCCCCTCTCATCCATCTCTTAAATCCTCCTTATTACTGTTTCATCCTGACATGATTATGTCTCCCCTCCTTTCTCTGGTGCCTGGTTCACATCGCCGGGGGTCAGGGTGGGGGGCTGGCAGAGTGTGTGTGTGTTTAGTAGTCGCACTTGACCCCTCAGAGCACCTTCCCCCCCTTCACAATAACAGTAACTCAAACACATGGGCTCAGGCCTACGTGGCCGATTTGAGCCTATTGTTGCGTTGCCATGGGAACAAGTTGTCCTGGTTACTGCTAAGATAACACACTGGCCATTAATCACTGTGGCATTGTGTTATTAATACACACACACGGTGTAATTCTCTGCTGACTGCCAGGCAATACTCACAGGCACGCAATATTGTAGCATTAATATAACAAAAACACGGCCGGATTGTGTCAGAAAAAAGAACAAACTGCCTTGGCGCAGTATGCTGAATAACATGGAGGGCTCTGATACACACGTACACACAGAGGGGACACAATAGCGTGCTCTTTGTGCTCTGCAACTATCTCATCCCTTTAATTGCAAATCTCATCCCTTTAATTGCAATTGCTTATGTAATTGTATGCAGTGGGGCTAATTAGTACATTCAGCAGCCGAGCAGCATGTACAGTGGCGTAATTTGGTTGCGCTGGGCCCCCTGCAGAAAAATCAACCAATGCCTCCTACCTACCCCCCCCCCCAATCACCGCCACACCTCCCAGCCCATACTGCGCCGGTATATTTGAGGTATGAGAGGGGCTGGCAAAGGGGGACTAAGGTACAGAAGACCATGCAGTCCAGGCCCCCTTATTGCCAGGGCCCCCCCCACCGCAGGGTCTGCCACTGGGCATTCAGTTGAACTGGTTACCAAACAGCCATGCAGCAACTGGATTTTTATGTCATCTATATTGATGGTAGGTAGTGGTAGGCAGACATTTTGCCCCGTTGGAGGTCCGACCTTTGCTCAGAGTGTAAAGAAAAACTGTACCCCTGAACAATGTAGGTGTCTATAAGCACATGTAGGTCTCTATAAGCACATGTAGGTCTCTATAAGCACATGTAGGTCTCTATAAGCACATGTAGGTCTCTATAAACACATGTAGGTCTCTATAAGCACATGTAGGTCTCTATAAGCACATGTAGGTCTCTATAAGCACATGTAGGTCTCTATAAGCACATGTAGGTCTCTATAAGCACATGTAGGTCTCTATAAACACATGTAGGTCTCTATAAGCACATGTAGGTCTCTATAAGCACATGTAGGTGTCTATAAACACATGTAGGTGTCTATAAACACATGTAGGTCTCTATAAACACATGTAGGTCTCTATAAGCACATGTAGGTCTCTATAAGCACATGTAGGTCTCTATAAACACATGTAGGTGTCTATAAACACATGTAGGTCTCTATAAACACATGTAGGTCTCTATAAACACATGTAAGTGTCTATAAGCACATGTAGGTCTCTATAAGCACATGTAGGTCTCTATAAGCACATGTAGGTCTCTATAAGCACATGTAGGTCTCTATAAGCACATGTAGGTCTCTATAAACACATGTAGGTGTCTATAAACACATGTAGGTCTCTATAAACACATGTAGGTCTCTATAAGCACATGTAGGTCTCTATAAACACATGTAGGTGTCTATAAACACATGTAGGTCTCTAAACACATGTAAGTGTCTATAAGCACATGTAGGTCTCTATAAGCACATGTAGGTCTCTATAAACACATGTAGGTGTCTATAAGCACATGCAGGTCTCTATAAGCACATGTAGGTCTCTATAAACACATGTAGGTCTCTATAAGCACATGTAGGTGTCTATAAGCACATGTAGGTCTCTATAAGCACATGTAGGTCTCTATAAACACATGTAGGTCTCTATAAGCACATGTAGGTCTCTATAAGCACATGTAGGTCTCTATAAACACATGTAGGTCTCTATAAGCACATGTAGGTGTCTATAAACACATGTAGGTCTCTATAAACACATGTAGGTCTCTATAAACACATGTAGGTCTCTATAAGCACATGTAGGTCTCTATAAACACATGTAGGTCTCTATAAACACATGTAGGTCTCTATAAACACATGTAAGTGTCTATAAGCACATGTAGGTCTCTATAAGCACATGTAGGTCTCTATAAACACATGTAGGTGTCTATAAGCACATGTAGGTCTCTATAAAAACATGTAGGTCTCTATAAGCACATGTAGGTCTCTATAAAAACATGTAGGTCTCTATAAGCACATGTAGGTCTCTATAAAAATTTTTAAGTACTAAGGGCTGCCCAGTATTGGACTGGCCCACCAGGATACCAGGAAAACCCCTGGTGGGCCCAGTTGTCAGTGGGCCCTCCTGCTCCTAACTATTTGGCCTGTTTCATGGTCATTCCCTATTTCTGTATGGGAACAAGGAGAAGAAATAGATAGAATAGGAAGAATAGAGACTAGGAGAATAAAGAGGTTGGGTGAGGAAAGGAGGAAAAATAGTTTGGATAGTGGGCCTATGGTCGAAGGTTTTCTGGGTCTGCCCCTGGGATCATACGATTCAAACAATCCAAGGGCACGCATACATGTTAGGCCACATCAGCCAATTAATGTCTTTTGCTCCCCACACTTCCTGTTACAGTGAGAGCTGCATCACTTCCTGTCAGCTGATCTCTGAGGGAGCACACAGCCCATCACAAAATGGTGGCTCAAGGGAAAGGATGTAAAAAGACAATATTATCTGATTCACAGTGCACACAAACAAACTTAAGGCACACGTACAGGTTAGGTCACGTCAGCCAATGAATGGACAGAGTTCAGTTACAGTTACAGCTGTATTATTTTACGTCAGGGCGACCAGCACAAAATGGAAATTATGTAAAAGGGCAATATTTACTGATATATATATTCCAGTTTGGGGAGATTCTGTAATAGGCCACATAACATAATATAAACTGTCTGTTGGTTACGTATTCATTCTGGGGGTATTGGTTTATCAGTCTTTAGGCCGTGTGATACAGAACAGGGCTGCCCAACTGCAGTCCTGAAATCCATAAGTGGCCCTCAGAGGGACCCAGATGCAAGGCAAATTACCACCCTCTCTTAAAACTCAGTACCTTAAGTCTACTAAAAAAAAAATGAAACAATAATTAAACCCAATAGGGCTGTTCTGCCTCCAATAACAGTTAATTATATCTTAGTTGGGATCAAGTACAGGTACTGTTTTATTATTACAGAGAAAAGGGAATCATTTAACCATGAAATAAACCCAATAGGGCTGTTCTGCCCCAATAAGGGGTAATTATATCTTAGTTGGGATCAAGTACAGGTACTGTTTTATTATTACAGAGAAAAGGGAATCATTTAACCATTAAATAAACCCAATAGGGCTGTTCTGCCCCAATAAGGGGTAATTATATCTTAGTTGGGATCAAGTACAGGTACTGTTTTATTATTACAGAGAAAAGGGAATCATTTAACCATGAAATAAACCCAATAGGGCTGTTCTGCCCCCAATAAGGGGTAATTATATCTTAGTTGGGATCAAGTACAGGTACTGTTTTATTATTACAGAGAAAAGGGAATCATTTAACCATTAAATAAACCCAATAGGACTGTTCTGCCCCAATAAGGGGTAATTATATCTTAGTTGGGATCAAATACAATGTTTTGTTTTAATACTACAGAGAGAAAGGAAATCAATTTTAAAAATCTGAATTATTTCATTAAAATGGAGTCTATGGGAGACAGGCCATTCCGTAATTGGGAGCTTTCTGGATAATGGGTTTCACATGGGATCACATTTACAGCAAATGATGAGAAAAGCACCAATATTCCATCGAAATGTTATCAAAAAATGGACAGAAACTCAGTTTTTTTTTTTTTTATAAAACATTTAATTATTGTTTTCCACAAAGAAGCCAAAAACAACAAAAGAAAGTTCCCTTTAAAAGGGACAGTCTGTGCTAATTACAATTCAAATGCGTTAACAATACTCTAATTAGTTCATAAATTATATCTAACAACAATTCCATTTGCTTTAAAAAAATGGTCCCCCTTCTAAATTATAATTTTCTCAAAAAACTATTTTTGTTTAAAAAAAAAAAAAGTCTAAAAAAAGTGTAAAATTATCTACAGACCTTTTTTGTTTTTATTAAATTTTTTTTTTTTTTTTTTTAGGGCAGAAGGGATTTCAAGGCAAAATTGTATATTTTCTGAATGATTTATAACAGCTGTTTCCGCTTTCAGTTTTAAAGCCTCTTCCCCGACCCGTTTGGATTTCCCAATTTTTAGCGTTCGCTAGAGGGGAAATAAAACCGTTGCGTGACTCGGGAGGCGTTTCTGCCTGACAGAGCTCGTCGCCTCTTTTACAAACCTGAGTTTAGATCATACACTCAAATGGCTCGTTAAACTGTCACATTAAATCCGTAGGCGAATTCTGAAGCGAAGGCCTTCAAATTCTGCATTTCTGCTCGAAAACGGAGATAAACAGACTAGTGACGTGGGCGTCGGCCCAATACCCCAATACCTACCATATCAACTACGGGTAGTCGCCGGCTTTAGCGATTTCACTCACCCTCCCTGCCCGCTACCTTACACTGGCGGCTTCCTCTTCCGGCTCTCTAATTTATAGGCACGCCCCGCCCCCTTTTGTGACATCATTGTGGGGCGGGTCTATAAATAGAGGGAGGAAGCCAGGTCAGGTAGGGAGCAGACGGTTTAGGGTCGGGTATTTTTCGACCCGCACATCACTAAACCAGACCCCTGATATTTCTGATATGGTCTACAACAGTGGTTCTCAACCTTCCTAATGCCGCGGGCTCAGGGAAGCATTTCCCTCACACACTAGTATCCTGCAGAGGGTACAAGGGCTCAGGGAAGCCATTTTCCTCACACACTAGTATCCTGCAGAGGGTACAAGGGCTCAGGGAAGCCATTTTCCTCACACACTAGTATCCTGCAGAGGGTACAAGGGCTCAGGGAAGCCATTTTCCTCACACGCTAGTATCCTGCAGAAGGTACAAGGGCTCAGGGAAGCCATTTTCCTCACCCAATACTATCCTGCAGAGGGTACAAGGGCTCAGGGAAGCCATTTTCCTGAAACACTAGTATCCTGCAGAGGGTACAAGGGCTCAGGGAAGCCATTTTCCTCACACACTAGTATCCTGCAGAGGGTACAAGGGCTCAGGGAAGCCATTTCCCTCACACACTAGTATCCTGCAGAGGGTACAAGGGCTCAGGGAAGCCATTTCCCTCACATGCTAGTATCCTGCAGAGGGTACAAGGGCTCAGGGAAGCCATTTTCCTCACACACTAGTATCCTGCAGAGGGTACAAGGGATCAGGGAAGCCATTTTCCTCACACACTAGTATCCTGCAGAGGGTACAAGGGCTCAGGGAAGCCATTTCCCTCACACACTAGTATCCTGCAGAGGGTACAAGGGCTCAGGGAAGCCATTTCCCTCACACACTAGTATCCTGCAGAGGGTACAAGGGCTCAGGGAAGCCATTTTCCTCACACGCTAGTATCCTGCAGAGGGTACAAGGGCTCAGGGAAGCCATTTTCCTCACACACTAGTATCCTGCAGAGGGTACAAGGGCCCAGGGAAGCCATTTTCCTCACACGCTAGTTTCCTGCAGAGGGTACAAGGGCTCAGGGAAGCCATTTTCCTCACACACTAGTATCCTGCAGAGGGTACAAGGGCTCAGGGAAGCCATTTTCCTCACACACTACTATCCTGCAGAGGGTACAAGGGCTCAGGGAAGCCATTTTCCTCACACACTAGTATCCTGCAGAGGGTACAAGGGCTCAGGGAAGCCATTTCCCTCACACGCTAGTATCCTGCAGAGGGTACAAGGGCTCAGGGAAGCCATTTTCCTCACACACTAGTATCCTGCAGAGAGTACAAGGGCTCAGGGAAGCCATTTCCCTCACACACTAGTATCCTGCAGAGGGTACAAGGGCTCAGGGAAGCCATTTCCCTCACACACTAGTATCCTGCAGAGGGTACAAGGGCTCAGGGAAGCCATTTTCCTCACACGCTAGTATCCTGCAGAGGGTACAAGGGCTCAGGGAAGCCATTTTCCTCACACACTAGTATCCTGCAGAGGGTACAAGGGCTCAGGGAAGCCATTTCCCTCACACACTAGTATCCTGCAGAGGGTACAAGGGCTCAGGGAAGCCATTTTCCTCACACGCTAGTATCCTGCAGAGGGTACAAGGGCTCAGGGAAGCCATTTCCCTCACACACTAGTATCCTGCAGAGGGTACAAGGGCTCAGGGAAGCCATTTCCCTCACACACTAGTATCCTGCAGAGGGTACAAGGGCTCAGGGAAGCCATTTCCCTCACACACTAGTATCCTGCAGAGGGTACAAGGGCTCAGGGAAGCCATTTCCCTCACACACTAGTATCCTGCAGAAGGTACAAGGGCTCAGGGAAGCCATTTCCCTCACACACTAGTATCCTGCAGAGGGTACAAGGGCTCAGGGAAGCCATTTCCCTCACACACTAGTATCCTGCAGAGGGTACAAGGGCTCAGGGAAGCCATTTTCCTCACACACTACTATCCTGCAGAGGGTACAAGGGCTCAGGGAAGCCATTTTCCTCACACACTAGTATCCTGCAGAGGGTACAAGGGCTCAGGGAAGCCATTTTCCTCACACACTAGTATCCTGCAGAGGGTACAAGGGCTCAGGGAAGCCATTTTCCTCACACACTACTATCCTGCAGAGGGTACAAGGGCTCAGGGAAGCCATTTTCCTCACACGCTAGTATGACTAAAACATGACTGGCTAAACATTGATGTTATTAAAAGTTGAGTGAGTTGCCTGTTCGTAGCTGGAAGTTTAAGGCTGGTGGTGCATTAGCTGAAAAGTGCCCCCAATTGCCCCCCTGCTGACTCACAATGACTGACCTACAGGCACGTTTCAGCCCCAAAACAACTGCGTCGTCTGGCATTTCTTATCCCATAGGTCAATGCTAGGTGGCAGGGGTTTGTTTTTGGGGGGACATGTTTCAATCTTAATCTCAATCAAGTGCTATCACAGGAAATAACATAACATTTCCTTAATCTATTTCACAATTATCAAGGTTTAACTAATACACCATTTTATTGTTCTTAAAATTCTGAGAAACAACCATTGCAAGTCTTCACGGGGAGATTAATCGCCCGCAGTTAAATCTCTGTATTTCGGAGGACTAATCTCCCTGAAATACCTTCCCACTGGCAATGATGGGAGTCGCCATTGGGCCACTTAGCAATGTAAATGCCTTCCCACCGGCGGTTTTCTTTATTGCTGGCGGAAAGGCATTTCGGAGAAATTAGTCGCCCCTTGTAGCTGAGATTAGCGAATCTCCCCGTGGCCCATCAGCCTAAGAGGTGGTTCATCTTTAAGTTACCTTTCAGTATGCTATATCATTGCCTATTCTAAGCAACTTTTCAATTGGTCTTTATTATTAATTTCTTATAGTTTTTGATCTATTTGCCCTCTTCTTCTGACTCTTTGCAGCTTTCAAATGGGGGTCACTGACCCCGGCAACCAGAAACCTATTGCTCTGTGAGGCTCCAGTTTTATTGTTACTTTTTATAACATGTTTTCTTTATTCAGCCCCTCTCCTATTCATTTTCCATCCTCTTATTCAAACTGCTCCCTGGTCGTTAAGGTCATTTGGACCCTAGCAACCTGATTGCTGCTGAAACGCCAAACTGCAGGGCTGATGAACTAAAAGCGAAATAACTAAAAAACTACAAATAATAAAAAATGAAGACCAATTGCAAATTGTCTCAGAATATTACTCTCTACATCCTACTAGAAGATTATTTCTTGGCTATAGAAAAGTATCAGCCAAATGGCTGCAAATAAGCAAAATGGACGCTCGTTAGCAAATCCGTTCATGCAATTATCAATCAAGCTTTAAAGCTGTATCATGTTTTTGTCAACCTTATTTCTCACAGGGAGAGAAAAGCGGCGTATTTTTCCCACATAATTAACAGGATATGTAGATGCGCTAATGTTTATGCGCGCGGATAACATCTTGAAATGTCTCCGAGGGGTTCAGCGAAGGGTTTTATTCTAGAAACACTGAGACAAACTGCAATTGGTCTTCATTTTTTATTATTTGTAGTTATTTTGCTTTTTGTTCAGCAGCTGTGCAGTTTGGCGTTTCAGCAGCTATCTGGTTGCTAGAGTCCAAATAACCTTAGCAACCAAGGAGCAGTTTGAATGATAGGATGCTAAATGAATAGAAGACAGATTTTTCATTTTCTGTGGTTTTTCAAATGATTTTGCTTTTTGTCCAGCAGCTCCCCAGTTTGGAATGTCAGCAGCTATCTGGTTGCTACGGTTTAAATTACCCTGGCAACCTGGCAGTGGTTTTAATGAAAAACTGGAATATGAGCGGGAGAGGGGCTGAATAGAAAGGTAAATCATAAAAACCAACAATAACGATAAAATCGTAGCCACTCGGAGCAATCGTTTTTGGCTGCCGGGGTCAGTGACCCTCTTTTGAAGGCTGAATCATTTAACCATGAAATAAACCCAATAGGGCTGTTCTGCCCCCAATAAGGGGTAATTATATCTTAGTTGGGATCAAGTACAGGTACTGTTTTATTATTACAGAGAAAAGGGAATCATTTAACCATTAAATAAACCCAATAGGGCTGTTCTGCCCCCAATAAGGGGTAATTATATCTTAGTTGGGATCAAGTACAGGTACTGTTTTATTATTACAGAGAAAAGGGAATCATTTAACCATGAAATAAACCCAATAGGGCTGTTCTGCCCCCAATAAGGGGTAATTATATCTTAGTTGGGATCAAGTACAGGTACTGTTTTATTATTACAGAGAAAAGGGAATCATTTAACCATGAAATAAACCCAATAGGGCTGTTCTGCCCCAATAAGGGGTAATTATATCTTAGTTGGGATCAAGTACAGGTACTGTTTTATTATTACAGAGAAAAGGGAATCATTTAACCATGAAATAAACCCAATAGGGCTGTTCTGCCCCAATAAGGGGTAATTATATCTTAGTTGGGATCAAGTACAGGTACTGTTTTATTATTACAGAGAAAAGGGAATCATTTAACCATGAAATAAACCCAATAGGGCTGTTCTGCCCCAATAAGGGGTAATTATATCTTAGTTGGGATCAAGTACAGGTACTGTTTTATTATTACAGAGAAAAGGGAATCATTTAACCATGAAATAAACCCAATAGGGCTGTTCTGCCCCAATAAGGGGTAATTATATCTTAGTTGGGATCAAGTACAGGTACTGTTTTATTATTACAGAGAAAAGGGAATCATTTAACCATGAAATAAACCCAATAGGGCTGTTCTGCCCCAATAAGGGGTAATTATATCTTAGTTGGGATAAAGTACAGGTACTGTTTTATTATTACAGAGAAAAGGGAATCATTTAACCATGAAATAAACCCAATAGGGCTGTTCTGCCCCAATAAGGGGTAATTATATCTCAGGTACTGTTTTATTATTACAGAGAAAAAGAAAACCAGTTTTAAAAATGTGAATTATTTGATTAAAATGGAGTCTATGGGAGATGGCCTTTCCATAATTCGGAACTTTCTGGATAATGGGTTTTCCATCCTATTAAGAACAATGACATTTTCCAGGTTTGAAGAGAATGTTGGCAATTTAATATTTGACTTGAATATTTGAATCTGGACTGAACTGTTTCCGTAGAGAACAAAGGGAAAAGGAGAGATATGAGGGTAGTTATAGTGGGAACTTGCCCCTCGCTCAGGTCAAGGTCTCGGCTCGCCATTGTACTTTTTCCTCCCATAAAACTTTAATTATGTCTAAAAAACGCAGCCAAAAAAGAAGATTTAATGAACAATTCTTTTTTTTTTTTTTAATACCTTCCTAACAATTGCATTTTTTTCCCCCAGTTGTCAGCCTACCGTGGGAGCGGGGGTCTTTTTTTAATTTCCACAGACTATGATTTCACTTGGAATTGTAAGAGATGGGGGGAACCGTCGTCAAGTTTAAAAATGGACCCCCCGCCCTGCACGGCCCCATCTTTTATCAAGTGTATTTACTCGGGGCGACTGACATCTTCAAATATCTTGTAACGCCGAGCCGTAAAAAAAAGAAAAAAAAAAAAAAACACATCTCCCCCCCCCGTTTTTTATCTCTCATTTTCGCTCCCGGTCTCCCTGGCGACCGACACTTTTAATGCCATAGCGAGAAGAGAGGCAGACACAGAGAGGAGGAGAAGGGGGGGGGAGAGACGCTAAGGACCAAGTAGGCCCGATCCGTTGCTATGGATACAGGGCCTAGCTTAATTACGCTCCATTTTCCCTCACCCCCCACTTGTTTCTTCTCCCGTGCCCCTGGCCGAGGTGCCATATTTCAGCGTGTCCCTGTACGCGGGCACAGTTGGAGCGAATTTCTCACTGTGTCTAATATTCCTTAACTCAAGTACAAGGAAAATGAAGGAGATTTAACTCCTAGTATATATACAAAAGCTTCAGAACGGCCTTAGAGAAAAATACCGTCGTTTTGGGGGTGGTCGAGGCAAAAGAACTTTAAACCTGACAGCGGAAAAAGGGGTTACACGTAAGGGCTTTTTCTTGCCTGTATGTAAAAGGCACAGCGGGTCTACACATGAAGTAGTGGGTGATGGCACGATGACACTTCGATTCCTATCTTGTCCTGAACATCTGTGCAAAAAAATTCAGGAGGAAAATGAGGGCAGATATGGCACAGGTAACAATTTAAGGCGTTGGGCTGGATTACGAAAAAATAGAAAATAAAAAAAAGAATAAAGAGGACACCAAGGGCAGACGTTATTTTTTTGTCCACAAGAGTCTTTTCTCTACGCCCGAACTGAACCATCAGTGGGAGAACCTTACAGACAAGCGACAAAACGACCATCTTCTCAAACACTGTAAAAAATGGGAAACTGGCACGAAAGGTTCTACCTTCTCCCTTGGTATATTCCTTTCTTCCTTTGCCTCGAAAAAAGCCAACGTCGAGGCCTTCTACCATGGCAGAGTCCTCCTCCTCTTTTAGTGTTCCTCCACACTTGCCTTAAGTGCAGTCATATGGGTGCCTAAAGCATCATGGGTGGTGGGATGGCAAGCATCATGGGTGGTGGGATGGCAAGCATCATGGGTGGTGGGATGGCAAGCATCATGGGTGGTGGTATGGCAAGCATCATGGGTGGTGGTATGGCAAGCATCATGGGTGGTGGTATGGCAAGCATCATGGGTGGTGGTATGGCAAGCATCATGGCTGCTGGTATGACAAGCAACATGGCTGCTGGTGCAAAGGAAATATCTGGGGTATTTTTCAGGCCTACATATGTAATGCAGAACCTCTACTTTTATCGTCTGACCCCCTCACAATACGATCATGAACCCAGACTTTGGAGAAGAGGTGCAAGAGGCAAGCTGCAAGACTTACTCTCCAAATCCCAACGCTGCAATGAACACAATCCCACCTTCATTCCGAGACGTCCTGCAACCCACCCCACAAACATCCTACAGTTAGCCCCCGCCCAAAAACAAAAAGCTACAAGGAGACAAAATGCTGGCAGCTGTTTCATACTTTGTAGTAGATGTTGGCAGGGCTCTGGCTGGCCATGTCCTGAACGATATATACAGGGTGCCCATAGTCCCCGCTGACCTTCTCATAGTGAGGGCAAAAGGCACCCCCGTCGGACGGTCGAAGGGGCATGATGATGTCACTGGGCTCGTGCCCGTTGTTGTTGCCGCCTCCCCTTTTTGGGGAGGTGATGGATCCGAGAGAGAGAGGCGGGTGCCGGGTGTCGCTGTGTTTGGCCTGACGTCGCCTGTGGCAGATCCATCCCACTACTCCGAAGACTAGCAGCAGAAGAGCAGCCCCGCCCGCAGCACCAGCTACTAGAGGAACATGGGAGATGGGTAGAGGACCATTTTCCCCAGTCTTGGTTGCATTGCCAGATGTTTCTGCTGAAAAGAAAGAGCATTTAAGCTTGTATAGTGAATTTAATAACAACGGAAAACACAGGAACTGGAAAAGTACACAAAGAATCCACTCAGTATGACTGGGCTTCATGATACCCCCTTAAGGGGTACTAAAGGATTACTTTTCTAGTCTGAATTGAGACTGAATAAGAAGAGAACTTGGTACCCACAGTGCCAGCTAATGGCTGAGTAGGGTCTAAAGAAGGGAAGTTTGTGCCCATAGCCAATGGCTAAGTGAGCTCTACAGTAGAAAACCTGGTGCCCATGCTGGTAGCCAATGGCTGAGTAGGGTCTAGAGTAGAGATTTTTGTGGTTATAATAATACCCATGGCTAACCCTGAAGAAGAAACTTAGTGGCCATGGTGGTAGACAATGACTGAGTAGGGTCTAGAGTAGACATTTCGGTGGTTATAATAATACCCAATGGCTAAATGAGCTCTGAAGAAGAAACCTGGTGGCCATGGTGGTAAACAATGGCTGAGTGGGGTAAAGAGTGAAGATTGTTGTGGTTATAATAATGCCCAATGGCTAAATGAGCTCTGAAGAAGAAACCTGGTAGCCATGGTGGTAGACCATGGCTGAGTAGGGTCTAGAGTAGAGATTTTTGTGGTTATAATAATACCCAATGGCTAAATGAGCTCTGAAGAAGAAACCTGTTGACCATGGTGGTAGCCAATGGCTGGGTAGGGTCTAGAGTAGAGATTTTTGTGTTTATAATAATACCCAATGGCTAAATGAGCTCTGAAGAAGAAACCTAGTGGCCATGGTGGTAGCCAATGGCTGAGAGTGGAGATTTTTGTGGTTATGATGTTGCAAAATGAGGATATTGTAGGTATTTTGGCGCACCCCCTGATACTTGCCCCTTGAGACAGCAGCCATAAAGCTACGTAGCCATAAGGAGGAGGGTGCTGGACTGGCCATTATGCCTTTATAAAACTTTACACACACACAATACAGTAAAATTGATATTTTTTGGAAATTAAACGATGGTTTTATAGGTACTCTGTTGGGCTTTGTACGCTGCTTTCCAGGCTGTCCCACAAGAAGCTATTAACCCCCCCCCCACATAATGTGGAGCAGACAGAATGGGCACATCATTGAGGATATATGACTCTGCCTAAAAAGCCTGTCAGGGTTAAATATACAGCTTTCATTAAGTCTAATTAAAAAGGCTGAGTGTGCACATTAAATCACTGAGACGCAAGGGGAGGGTGGCAGTGCCCAGTACCCAGGGTGCCAGCCTGTGTCTCTCTCATCCTCCTGTTCCTTCTCTCTCACTCGGCCAATTTGCAGCTTTATTAAAGGAGATCCTTCAAAGTGACACCCTCCCTGCAGAGCGTTCCTCCCTCTACTCCTCTGCCTTTGCCTTCTGCTTCCTTCCATCTGCACTTCTACCCAACATTCTGGGGTATCTATTCCTACATACCCCAGAAACCTGCCATACCCCCATTCCTGTATCAGTACCCCCTATCTATTCCTACATACCCCAGAAACCTGCCATACCCCCATTCATGTATCAGTACCCCCTATCTATTCCTACATACCCCAGAAACCTGCCATACCCCCATTCCTGTATCAGTACCCCCTATCTATTCCTACATACCCCAGAAACCTGCCATACCCCCATTCATGTATCAGTACCCCCTATCTATTCCTACATACCCCAGAAACCTGCCATACCCCCATTCCTGTATCAGTACCCCCTATCTATTCCTACATACCCCAGAAACCTGCCATACCCCCATTCATGTATCAGTACCCCCTATCTATTCCTACTTACCCCAGAAACCTGCCATACCCCCATTCATGTATCAGTACCCCCTATCTATTCCTACTTACCCCAGAAACCTGCCATACCCCCATTCATGTATCAGTACCCCCTATCTATTCCTACTTACCCCAGAAACCTGCCATACCCCCATTCCTGTATCAGTACCCCCTATCTATTCCTACATACCCCAGAAACCTGCCATACCCCCATTCCTGTATCAGTACCCCCTATCTATTCCTACATACCCCAGAAACCTGCCATACCCCCATTCCTGTATCAGTACCCCCTATCTATTCCTACATACCCCTGAAACCTGCCATACCCCCATTCCTGTATCAGTACCCCCTATCTATTCCTACATACCCCAGAAACCTGCCATACCCCCATTCCTGTATCAGTACCCCCTATCTATTCCTACATACCCCAGAAACCTGCCATACCCCCATTCCTGTATCAGTACCCCCTATCTATTCCTACATACCCCAGAAACCTGCCATACCCCCATTCCTGTATCAGTACCCCCTATCTATTCCTACATACCCCAGAAACCTGCCATACCCCCATTCCTGTATCAGTACCCCCTATCTATTCCTACATACCCCAGAAACCTGCCATACCCCCATTCCTGTATCAGTACCCCCTATCTATTCCTACATACCCCTGAAACCTGCCATACCCCCATTCATGTATCAGTACCCCCTATCTATTCCTACATACCCCAGAAACCTGCCATACCCCCATTCCTGTATCAGTACCCCCTATCTATTCCTACATACCCCTGAAACCTGCCATACCCCCATTCCTGTATCAGTACCCCCTATCTATTCCTACATACCCCAGAAACCTGCCATACCCCCATTCCTGTATCAGTACCCCCTATCTATTCCTACATACCCCTGAAACCTGCCATACCCCCATTCCTGTATCAGTACCCCCTATCTATTCCTACATACCCCAGAAACCTGCCATACCCCCATTCCTGTATCAGTACCCCCTATCTATTCCTACATACCCCAGAAACCTGCCATACCCCCATTCCTGTATCAGTACCCCCTATCTATTCCTACATACCCCAGAAACCTGCCATACCCCCATTCCTGTATCAGTACCCCCTATCTATTCCTACATACCCCAGAAACCTGCCATACCCCCATTCCTGTATCAGTACCCCCTATCTATTCCTACATACCCCAGAAACCTGCCATACCCCCATTCCTGTATCAGTACCCCCTATCTATTCCTACATACCCCTGAAACCTGCCATACCCCCATTCCTGTATCAGTACCCCCTATCTATTCCTACATACCCCAGAAACCTGCCATACCCCCATTCCTGTATCAGTACCCCCTATCTATTCCTACATACCCCTGAAACCTGCCATACCCCCATTCATGTATCAGTACCCCCTATCTATTCCTACATACCCCAGAAACCTGCCATACCCCCATTCCTGTATCAGTACCCCCTATCTATTCCTACATACCCCTGAAACCTGCCATACCCCCATTCCTGTATCAGTACCCCCTATCTATTCCTACATACCCAGAAACCTGCCATACCCCCATTCCTGTATCAGTACCCCCTATCTATTCCTACATACCCCAGAAACCTGCCATACCCCCATTCCTGTATCAGTACCCCCTATCTATTCCTACATACCCCAAAAACCTGCCATCCATGCACTGTTACCCACTACCTATTCTTATAACACCAGGCTCTGTTGCTTCATACAGGGGTCACCCCCTACCTATCCCTATAGCCCCAAACTTTTCACCGACTTTGCTTCCCCTACATTCATACAGGGGTTACCCCCTACCTATCCCTATAGCCCCTCAATATCCCCAGACTCTGTTTCCCCTACATTTATACAGGGGTTACCCCCTACCTATTCCTTTAGACCCTCACTCTCCCCTCCCTCTGCCTTCCTTACCACCATACATTGCCCCCCACCTATTTCTATAGCCCCTCACTTTCCACCTACTTTGCTTCCCCTACATTAATACAAGGGTCACCCCCATCTATTCCTATAGCCCCTCACTATACCCCGACTCTGCCTCCCATGCATTGATACAGGGTTACCCCTATCTATTCCTATTGTCCCTCACTGTCCCCCGACTCTGCCTCCCATGCATTAATACAAGGGTCACCCCTAACTATTCCTATAGCCCCTCACTGTACCCCGACTCTGCCTCCCATGCAATACAGGGTTACCCCTAACTATTCCTATAGTCCCTCACTGTCCCCCGACTCTGCCTCCCATGCATTGATACAGGGTTACCCCTAACTATTCCTATAGCCCCTCACTGTCCCCCGACTCTGCCTCCCATGCATTGATACAGGGTTACCCCTATCTATTCCTATAGCCCCTCACTGTACCCCGGCTCTGCCTCCCATGCATTGATACAGGGTTACCCCTAACTATTCCTATAGTCCCTCACTGTACCCCGGCTCTGCCTCCCATGCATTGATACAGGGTTACCCCTAACTATTCCCATAGCCCCTCACTGTCCCCCGACTCTGCCTCCCATGCAATACAGGGTTACCCATAACTATTCCTATAGTCCCTCACTGTCCCCCGACTCTGCCTCCCATGCAATACAGGGTTACCCCTAACTATTCCTATAGCCCCTCACTGTCCCCCGACTCTGCCTCCCATGCAATACAGGGTTACCCCTAACTATTCCTATAGCCCCTCACTGTCCCCCGACTCTGCCTCCCATGCAATACAGGGTTACCCCTATCTATTCCTATAGTCCCTCACTGTACCCCGACTCTGCCTCCCATGCATTGATACAGGGTTACCCCTAACTATTCCTATAGCCCCTCACTGTCCCCCGACTCTGCCTCCCATGCATTGATACAGAGTTACCCCTATCTATTCCTATAGCCCCTCACTGTCCCCCGACTCTGCCTCCCATGCATTGATACAGGGTTACCCCTATCTATTCCTATAGCCCCTCACTGTACCCCGGCTCTGCCTCCCATGCATTGATACAGGGTTACCCCTAACTATTCCTATAGTCCCTCACTGTACCCCGGCTCTGCCTCCCATGCATTGATACAGGGTTACCCCTAACTATTCCCATAGCCCCTCACTGTCCCCCGACTCTGCCTCCCATGCAATACAGGGTTACCCCTAACTATTCCTATAGTCCCTCACTGTCCCCCGACTCTGCCTCCCATGCAATACAGGGTTACCCCTAACTATTCCTATAGCCCCTCACTGTCCCCCGACTCTGCCTCCCATGCAATACAGGGTTACCCCTATCTATTCCTATAGTCCCTCACTGTACCCCGACTCTGCCTCCCATGCATTGATACAGGGTTACCCCTAACTATTCCTATAGCCCCTCACTGTCCCCCGACTCTGCCTCCCATGCATTGATACAGGGTTACCCCTATCTATTCCTACATACCCCAGAAACCTGCCATACCCCCATTCCTGTATCAGTACCCCCTATCTATTCCTACATACCCCTGAAACCTGCCATACCCCCATTCATGTATCAGTACCCCCTATCTATTCCTACATACCCCAGAAACCTGCCATACCCCCATTCCTGTATCAGTACCCCCTATCTATTCCTACATACCCCAGAAACCTGCCATACCCCCATTCCTGTATCAGTACCCCCTATCTATTCCTACATACCCCAGAAACCTGCCATACCCCCATTCATGTATCAGTACCCCCTATCTATTCCTACATACCCCAGAAACCTGCCATACCCCCATTCCTGTATCAGTACCCCCTATCTATTCCTACATACCCCTGAAACCTGCCATACCCCCATTCCTGTATCAGTACCCCCTATCTATTCCTACATACCCCAGAAACCTGCCATACCCCCATTCCTGTATCAGTACCCCCTATCTATTCCTACATACCCCAGAAACCTGCCATACCCCCATTCCTGTATCAGTACCCCCTATCTATTCCTACATACCCCTGAAACCTGCCATACCCCCATTCCTGTATCAGTACCCCCTATCTATTCCTACATACCCCAGAAACCTGCCATACCCCCATTCCTGTATCAGTACCCCCTATCTATTCCTACATACCCCAGAAACCTGCCATACCCCCATTCCTGTATCAGTACCCCCTATCTATTCCTACATACCCCAGAAACCTGCCATACCCCCATTCCTGTATCAGTACCCCCTATCTATTCCTACATACCCCAGAAACCTGCCATACCCCCATTCCTGTATCAGTACCCCCTATCTATTCCTACATACCCCAGAAACCTGCCATACCCCCATTCCATGTATCAGTACCCCCTATCTATCCTACATACCCCAGAAACCTGCCATACCCCCATTCCTGTATCAGTACCCCCTATCTATTCCTACATACCCCAGAAACCTGCATACCCCCATTCCCTGTATCCAGTACCCCCCTATCTATTCCAACATACCCCAAAAACCTGCCATACCCCCATTCCTGTATCAGTACCCCCTATCTATTCCTACATACCCAGAAACCTGCCATACCCCCATTCCTGTATCAGTACCCCCTATCTATTCCTACATACCCCAGAAACCTGCCATACCCCCATTCCTGTATCAGTACCCCTATCTATTCCTACATACCCCTGAAACCTGCCATACCCCCATTCCTGTAATCAGTACCCCCTATCTATTCCTACATACCCAGAAACCTGCCATACCCCCATTCCTGTATCAGTACCCCCTATCTATTCCTACATACCCCAGAAACCTGCCATACCCCCATTCCTGTATCAGTACCCCCTATCTATTCCTACATACCCCAAAAACCTGCCATCCATGCACTGTTACCCACTACCTATTCTTATAACACCAGGCTCTGTTGCTTCATACAGGGTTACCCCCTACCTATCCCTATAGCCCCTCAATATCCCCAGACTCTGCTTCCCCTACATTTATACAGGGGTTACCCCCTACCTATCCCTATAGCCCCTCAATATCCCCAGACTCTGTTTCCCCTACATTTATACAGGGGTTACCCCCTACCTATCCCTATAGCCCCTCAATATCCCCAGACTCTGTTTCCCCTACATTTATACAGGGGTTACCCCCTACCTATTCCTTTAGACCCTCACTCTCCCCTCCCTCTGCCTTCCTTACCACCATACATTGCCCCCCACCTATTTCTATAGCCCCTCACTTTCCACCTACTTTGCTTCCCCTACGTTAATACAAGGGTCACCCCCATCTATTCCTATAGCCCCTCACTATACCCCGACTCTGCCTCCCATGCATTGATACAGGGTTACCCCTATCTATTCCTATTGTCCCTCACTGTCCCCCGACTCTGCCTCCCATGCATTGATACAGGGTTACCCCTATCTATTCCTATAGCCCCTCACTGTCCCCCGACTCTGCCTCCCATGCATTGATACAGGGTTACCCCTAACTATTCCTATAGCCCCTCACTGTCCCCCGACTCTGCCTCCCATGCATTGATACAGGGTTACCCCTAACTATTCCCATAGCCCCTCACTGTACCCCGACTCTGCCTCCCATGCATTGATACAGGGTTACCCCTAACTATTCCTATAGTCCCTCACTGTCCCCCGACTCTGCCTCCCATGCATTGATACAGGGTTACCCCTAACTATTCCTATAGCCCCTCACTGTACCCCGACTCTGCCTCACATGCATTGATACAGGGTTACCCCTAACTATTCCTATAGCCCCTCACTGTCCCCCGACTCTGCCTCCCATGCATTGATACAGGGTTACCCCTAACTATTCCTATAGTCCCTCACTGTACCCCGACTCTGCCTCCCATGCATTGATACAGGGTTACCCCTAACTATTCCTATAGTCCCTCACTGTCCCCCGACTCTGCCTCCCATGCAATACAGGGTTACCCCTAACTATTCCTATAGTCCCTCACTGTACCCCGACTCTGCCTCCCATGCATTGATACAGGGTTACCCCTAACTATTCCTATAGTCCCTCACTGTCCCCCGACTCTGCCTCCCATGCAATACAGGGTTACCCCTAACTATTCCTATAGTCCCTCACTGTCCCCCCGACTCTGCCTCCCATGCAATACAGGGTTACCCCTAACTATTCCTATAGTCCCTCACTGTCCCCCGACTCTGCCTCCCATGCAATACAGGGTTACCCCTAACTATTCCTATAGTCCCTCACTGTCCCCCGACTCTGCCTCCCATGCAATACAGGGTTACCCCTAACTATTCCTATAGTCCCTCACTGTCCCCCGACTCTGCCTCCCATGCAATACAGGGTTACCCCTAACTATTCCTATAGCCCCTCACTGTCCCCCGGCTCTGCCTCCCATGCAATACAGGGTTACCCCTAACTATTCCTATAGTCCCTCACTGTCCCCCGACTCTGCCTCCCATGCAATACAGGGTTACCCCTAACTATTCCTATAGCCCCTCACTGTCCCCCGGCTCTGCCTCCCATGCAATACAGGGTTACCCCTAACTATTCCTATAGTCCCTCACTGTCCCCCGACTCTGCCTCCCATGCAATACAGGGTTACCCCTAACTATTCCTATAGCCCCTCACTGTCCCCCGACTCTGCCTCCCATGCAATAACAGGGTTACCCCTATCTATTCCTATAGTCCCTCACTGTACCCCGACTCTGCCTCCCATGCATTGATACAGGGTTACCCCTAACTATTCCTATAGCCCCTCACTGTCCCCCGACTCTGCCTCCCATGCATTGATACAGGGTTACCCCTAACTATTCCTATAGCCCCTCACTGTCCCCCGACTCTGCCTCCCATGCATTGATACAGGGTTACCCCTAACTATTCCTATAGCCCCTCACTGTACCCCGACTCTGCCTCCCATGCAATACAGGGTTACCCCTAACTATTCCTATAGCTCCTCACTGTCCCCCGACTCTGCCTCCCATGCATTACAGGGTTACCCCTATCTATTCCTATAGCCCCTCACTGTCCCCCGACTCTGCCTCCCATGCATTGATACAGGGTTACCCCTAACTATTCCTATAGCCCCTCACTGTCCCCCGACTCTGCCTCCCATGCATTGATACAGGGTTACCCCTATCTATTCCTATAGCCCCTCACTGTCCCCCTACTCTGCCTCCCATGCATTGATACAGGGTTACCCCTATCTATTCCTATAGCCCCTCACTGTCCCCCGACTCTGCCTCCCATGCAATACAGGGTTACCCCTAACTATTCCTATAGCCCCTCACTGTCCCCCGACTCTGCCTCCCATGCAATACAGGGTTACCCCTAACTATTCCTATAGCCCCTCACTGTCCCCCGACTCTGCCTCCCATGCATTACAGGGTTACCCCTATCTATTCCTATAGCCCCTCACTGTCCCCCGACTCTGCCTCCCATGCATTGATACAGGGTTACCCCTAACTATTCCTATAGCCCCTCACTGTCCCCCGACTCTGCCTCCCATGCATTGATACAGGGTTACCCCTAACTATTCCTATAGCCCCTCACTGTCCCCCGACTCTGCCTCCCATGCAATACAGGGTTACCCCTAACTATTCCTATAGCCCCTCACTGTCCCCCGACTCTGCCTCCCATGCATTGATACAGGGTTACCCCTAACTATTCCTATAGTCCCTCACTGTCCCCCGACTCTGCCTCCCATGCATTGATACAGGGTTACCCCTAACTATTCCTATAGCCCCTCACTGTCCCCCGACTCTGCCTCCCATGCATTGATACAGGGTTACCCCTATCTATTCCTATAGCCCCTCACTGTCCCCCGACTCTGCCTCCCATGCATTGATACAGGGTTACCCCTAACTATTCCTATAGCCCCTCACTGTCCCCCGACTCTGCCTCCCATGCAATACAGGGTTACCCCTAACTATTCCTATAGCCCCTCACTGTCCCCCGACTCTGCCTCCCATGCATTACAGGGTTACCCCTATCTATTCCTATAGCCCCTCACTGTCCCCCGACTCTGCCTCCCATGCATTGATACAGGGTTACCCCTAACTATTCCTATAGCCCCTCACTGTCCCCCGACTCTGCCTCCCATGCATTGATACAGGGTTACCCCTAACTATTCCTATAGCCCCTCACTGTCCCCCGACTCTGCCTCCCATGCAATACAGGGTTACCCCTAACTATTCCTATAGCCCCTCACTGTCCCCCGACTCTGCCTCCCATGCATTGATACAGGGTTACCCCTAACTATTCCTATAGTCCCTCACTGTCCCCCGACTCTGCCTCCCATGCATTGATACAGGGTTACCCCTAACTATTCCTATAGCCCCTCACTGTCCCCCGACTCTGCCTCCCATGCATTGATACAGGGTTACCCCTAACTATTCCTATAGCCCCTCACTGTCCCCCGACTCTGCCTCCCATGCAATACAGGGTTACCCCTAACTATTCCTATAGCCCCTCACTGTCCCCCGACTCTGCCTCCCATGCATTGATACAGGGTTACCCCTATCTATTCCTATAGCCCCTCACTGTACCCCGGCTCTGCCTCCCATGCAATACAGGGTTACCCCTAACTATTCCTATAGTCCCTCACTGTCCCCCGACTCTGCCTCCCATGCATTGATACAGGGTTACCCCTAACTATTCCTATAGCCACTATCATGCACTGTTACTCTCCTTCATAACTCTACCAAGCCCCATATCCATGCCATAATACCCCAAGTACCCCTACAGACCTGTGCCCACAGGCCTACACAGTACACCTGATCTCTATGGCGCCACCTGTTGAATCCAGTGGAAAGTGCCTGACACAACTGACCTGCAGTTCCCACTAAAGTCAACAGGTGGAGCCAGAGCAAGAAATGGGTGCTATAGCCCTAAATACTCTTTCCCTTTTTTCTTGCATAACATTGTTATCCCATGGTTCCTTCTAACCTTGTGCGCCCAGAACATTCCTTCTCTGTATATTTGTCTCTATACATGTGGGTAGGTGCTGCCATACTGTTTCCAATAGGCCCTGTATTATGAAATCTTAACTTATTGTTCATATTGTACAGCGCTGCGGAACATGTTGGCGCTTAATAAATAAATGTTAATAATAATAACCTGACTGCTATCAGTCCTTTCAGGCTATATTACAGCAGATCAGCCCCTCACAATCCCCGTCCCACCTCACCCCCATACCATTGTCCCTAGTGATGGAATCTCATTATGTCAGCAATGGGACGTACCTCCGAAATTTGGAATGTCAGGGTTTGGCACAGATGGTGAAATCCCAGAATCCTTTCCTGCAGATGAGGGTCTGCGAGGAGGAGGCGCCCCATTAGGATCTGTGTGGAGACAGGAATGGAATAGGTGACTGTGGAGATGCAGAAAGGGGATCTCACCATCAGCATAGGAAGGGGTTCCTTACTGTAAGGGCAGTCAGGTTATGGGGTTCCCTACCCAGAGAGGGGGAATGAGTGATACATGGGGGGTGGGGAGGAAAGGGGATCTCACCATCAGCATAGGAAGGGGTTCCTTACTGTAAGGGCAGTCGGGTTATGGGATTCCCTACCAAGAGAGGGGGAATGAGTGATACATTGGGGGTGGGGAGGAAAGGGGATCTCACCATCAGCATAGGAAGGGGTTCCTTACTGTAAGGGCAGTCAGGTTATGGGGTTCCCTACCCAGAGAGGGGGAATGAGTGATACATTGGGGGTGGGGAGGAAAGGGGATCTCACCATCAGCATAGGAAGGGGTTCCTTACTGTAAGGGCAGTCAGGTTATGGGATTCCCTACCCAGAGAGGGGGAATGAGTGATACATTGGGGGTGGGGAGGAAAGGGGATCTCACCATCAGCATAGGAAGGGGTTCCTTACTGTAAGGGCAGTCAGGTTATGGGATTCCCTACCCAGAGAGGGGCAATGAGTGATACATTGGGGGGGGGGGGGTGAAAGGGGATCTCACCATCAGCATAGGAAGGGGTTCTTTTCATGAGTTACATATGGTGGCCTGACACACACAAACACACAGTGATATCAATGCAAAACACTTAACATGGCTGCAACATGGCAGCTCCCACCCATACGTATATACATATACAGATATGGTATCGCTGTTTTCCCCTTATGCTAGGGGCCACAAGTCTTCTCTACTGCGCTCCATTCTTTCCCATAATCCTGCACTTCTCCTGTCTTTTTTAAATTGCAAGCTCTTTGACGCTTGCCAGGCACAGCGCTGACACTTACTCTGCCCAACCTTTAAGGTGACCTTCATGCCTTTGGTCTCACACACTCCTCCCCGAAGGTTCTCCAGTCCATCCTGCGTCCCATCCGAGGTGGCTGAAAAGAGAAGCGAGTGTTAGCTCTTAGACCCAGCAAAGAGAAATCCATCTCTGTCATTTCTGTAGGGAAATGAGAGCAGGGCAGGCAGTAACCTTCCACACTTCCTGTCCATTTCTGTAGGGAAACATTGAGATGCAGGGCAGGCAGGCAGTAACCCTTCCAACACTTTCCCCTGTCTCTGCCCCTATATATTAGGTACCTACCTAGTGCTACCAACCCCTATTTCTGTAGGGAAATGAGAGCAGGGCAGGCAGTAACCCTTCCAACACTTTCCCCTGTCTCTGCCCCTATATATTAGGTACCTACCTAGTGCTACCAACCCCTATTTCTGTAGGGAAATGAGAGCAGGGCAGGCAGTAACCCTTCCAACACTTTCCCCTGTCTCTGCCCCTATATATTAGGTACCTACCTAGTGCTACCAACCCCTATTTCTGTAGGGAAATGAGAGCAGGGCAGGCAGTAACCCTTCCAACACTTTCCCCTGTCTCTGTCCCTATATATTAGGTACCTACCTAGTGCTACCAACCCCCTATTTCTGTAGGGAAATGAGAGCAGGGCAGGCAGTAACCCTTCCAACACTTTCCCCTGTCTCTGCCCCTATATATTAGGTACATACCTAGTGCTACCAACCCCTATTTCTGTAGGGAAATGAGAGCAGGGCAGGCAGTAACCCTTCCAACACTTTCCCCTGTCTCTGCCCCTATATATTAGGTACCTACCTAGTGCTACCAACCCCTAATTCTGTAGGGAAATGAGAGCAGGGCAGGCAGTAACCCTTCCAACACTTTCCCCTGTCTCTGCCCCTATATATTAGGTACCTACCTAGTGCTACCAACCCCTATTTCTGTAGGGAAATGAGAGCAGGGCAGGCAGTAACCCTTCCAACAATATCCCAGTCCTTTGGCTCCACAGCCCTACTTATTATCCTTATTAACTAGCTGCCCTAGGACTAGGCCCATCCCATTCCTTATATACTGCCAATGCTGTCCCGCTGTCTCTGCCCCAAGGAAACATCCCCCCAGCAGAAAGGTTCCATCTCCAATATAGGGGCTATATTCTGCAGGGGGTCGGAGGGCTAGCAGACATACACCCCCCATAGAATATTATAAGGATACAAGGCTGGGGTGCAGTCAGGCACTGCTGCAAACAGATGCAGGGTTGCGGGAGATCTAAATCAGGTTATATCTGACATCTGATTGATGGATGTAATTTCCCTGAGTGTCCCCTTTCTTGTATTTAATTGAATTTTGCTTACAAATCTGAGCAGAAGAGGTTAGTAAATGTAATTTATCCAGAAGGTTTCTGCCCCCTTTAAGTGCAGAGATATTTATTTCTAATAATGAAAACAGATGGGTTCTAGAAGACGCAGTATGGGGCTATACAGGGCAGGGTGGGGCTATACAGGGCAGGGTGGGGCTATACAGGGCAGGGTGGGGCTATACAGGGCAGGGTGGGGCTATACAGGGCAGGGTGGGGCTATACAGGGCAGGGTGGGGCTATACAGGGCAGGGTGGGGCTATACAGGGCGGCGTGGGGCTATACAGGGTGGCGTGGGGCTATACAGGGCGGCGTGGGGCTATACAGGGTGGTGGGGCTATACAGGGCGGCGTGGGGCTATACAGGGCAGGGTGGGGCTATACAGGGCAGGGTGGGGCTATACAGGGTGGTTGGGGTTACGGCGGCGTGGGGCTATACAGGGCAGGGTGGGGCTATACAGGCGGCGTGGGCTACAGGCAGTGGTGGGCTATACAGGGCAGGTGGGCTAACAGGCAGGGGGCTATACAGGGCAGGGTGGGGCTATACAGGGCAGTGTAGGACTGGGATCATTATATAGTATACAGTGTAGGGCACAAGGCAGCACGCTTGCTGTCACTGTATATATATCCCAATACAGAGGAATGGGCCTACAGTACGGGGGGGGGGCCGGGGCACTGTAATATTCTGTGACAGCCATGTTGGCTCCTGTTCCATTAAATCATGTTCCCCACTGTCCCCGGCCTCGGCAGAGAGAGTGCTCAGCCAACCAGCGCAGGGTAAGAGCAGAGCGAGACGGAGGTGTATAATGACATGCCTATGGGGGACGGCGAGAGAATGAAATTGGCAATCAAGGCAAAATATATAGGGAAAAGATCCGGAGAGAGCGCACAGTGGGGGCAATGAGAGGGAGAGGTGTGTGCTGATGTGACTAAAGGGGAAGAGAGAGCGCAAAATATAGAACAAACTGAAAGGGAGACAGGTGGAGATTATGTGCCAGAAATGGCAACGGACATGTGATCAGCAGAGAGGGGAATCAGGGGGGCGGGGGGTCTACTAACAGGACACATGTGACTACTATACAGTGGGAGAGGGGGAGATGTCTGTACAGTAGAGACAGAGGGTGGAGAAATGTCTGTACAGTAGAGAGAGAGGGAGGAGAGATGTCTGTACAGTAGAGAGAGAGGGAGGAGAGATGTCAGTACAGTAGAGAGAGAGGGAGGAGAGATGTCTGTACAGTAGAAAGAGAGGGAGGAGAGATGTCAGTACAGTAGAGAGAGAGGGAGGAGAGATGTCAGTACAGTAGAGAGAGAGGGAGGAGAGATGTCAGTACAGTAGAGAGAGAGGGAGGAGAGATGTCAGTACAGTAGAGAGAGAGGGAGGAGAGATGTCAGTACAGTAGAGAGAGAGGGAGGAGAGATGTCTGTACAGTAGAGAGAGAGGGAGGAGAGATGTCAGTAAGTAGAGAGAGAGGGAGGAGAAGATGTCAGTACAGTAGAGAGAGGAGGAGAGATGTCTAGATTACATAGAGAAGAGAGGAGAAATATGTCAGTACAGCAGAGAGAGGAGAGGAGGGAGGAGAGGCCATAGGTAGGAAGAGCCCAGTAATGTAGGCGGAGAGCCATGTAGGCGGAGACGCAGATATGTAGCGGAAGACCTCAGTAGTAGGCGGAGAGCCAGTACGTGAGGGCGGAGAGGCCCCCCAGAGTAGGGCGAGAACCAGAGTAGGGCGAAGGCCAGTACGTAGGAGAGGACCCGAGTATGTACGGGTCGAGGGCCAGACCTGTAAGGGCGGAGACGCCAGATGTAGGCGAAGGCCATACGTAGGGCGAGAGCCCAGTAGGTAGGGGAGAGACCCAGTCATGATAGGCCGGAAGAACCCCAGTAGGTAGGCGGGCAGACCAGTATTAGGGCGGAAGGCCCAGACGTAGGGCGAGAGACCAAGCGGAGAGCGAGACATAGACGGAGGGCCCAGTACGTCGGAGAGCCCAGTACCGTAGGGCGAGAGCCAGTACGTAGCGGAGAGGCCCAGTACTAGGGCGAGAGCCCCAGTGATGTAGGCGGAAGTCCCGTAGTAAGGCGAAGACCCAGTATGTAGGCGGAAGCCCCAGTACTAGGGCGGAATGCACCAGGCCAGTTTAGCAGCAGGAGAAGGAACAGTACGTAGGCGGAGAGGCATATGTAGGGGAGAGACCGATAATGAGGGCGGAGACCCAGTACGATA